>NC_133772.1:23845119-23941011 GCF_003597395.2 Chelonoidis abingdonii
CTCCAAGGAGAGACCCAGGAGGTGAAGACGTGTGAGCTTCTTGCCCTGAACAAGTCTGCTCCAAGGGAGAGGAGGCTCCCCAAAGTCCTGACTGGCTTTGTGGGGAGCAGTTCCAGAGCATCGCCCGGTGACTCCGTGACAGCCTGCAGAAACACTCCCCCTGTATTGTACAGATAGGGTTGGAAGGGTTATATTTGTACCAGTAAACGTTGGTAGCCATCAATTTCACCAGACACACACAAACCAATGGGAAAAAAGCCATTTCCATCCACAATCATCACAATTTACAGACAAGCAAAGTAAGGAAAATGCTGCTTGAGAACGTCTTAGAGTTTGATATAAGGATCTTTACTTTGTATATTTTGACCTGCGGTGTGGCTATTTGTGTTTTCATCATTATAAAGCTTTTACTTTTTGAACCTCACTGTCTACTGTCATTAAATAATTATCTGAGCCCCATAATTTTCTACACAACTGTGAAAGTTTAAATCTATTAAAAAAAATTAAAAAGCCTCAAAATAAATTGATATTATCCATCAAAATGATAAAAACAATAGAAATCAAACCTCTGCATATGTCCTTGTCCTAACGTCTTGAAAAGAACCTCTAGACATTTATAAAGCATCCCCTTACGGTCCAACCTAGAAGTGGCCGGATTCAGGGGCTGGGTGACATGACACAGTGACATAAAAGAGCAGCTGCCTCCCCAAAGGTGGAGACTGACTGACCAGAAATAACCACCAAACCAAACCGCGCCTGACAATGCCCTGTACAGCCTAGCCCCTTGCATGCCCCTGGGCAGAGCAGTGGCCTTTGCCCTGAAGGTCAATAGATCCAGGCTATTTCAGACCCAGGCAGGCAGGGATGGGAAAGCCAGGGGCTGCCTAGAGAGACTACTGAGTCACTTGCACCCCAGCGTGTGACTTGCTGAGCCCTGCCAGCTTCTCCCAAAGTCACCAGGAATTCGGGCTCTCCACTCCTACACACTGGGCGATAGGTTGACAGCGCTGAGGGGCACTGGGTCAGCGGGTGGGGGCTGAGGTGACATAGGCCTCGGCGTGTGCCCAGCACTCTGTTGTCCCATTTGGCAGGCTGGCAAGGTTCTCGCTCCCCTCGGGCGCACAGATGGGGCAAGTGCTCATCTGTACGTGTGCTCACCACCAGGCCAGCTTCAGGCTGGCTTGGCTCAGGGGCTTCGCAGCCACCCACACCACGGACCTCCTGCTCAGCCTCACAAGAGGCCTCTCCACACGTGCCTGGCAGCCCTTCACCCGCTGCACCCTAGGCCTCTAGGAGAGATTCAGCTGCAAGCCACAGAGCCAGTGCTCCGGGGCAATGACTCCCCCTCTCCAGCCACCAGCCTGGCCAGTGCCCGCAGCAGGAGCAGGCCGTGGGGAGGGAGATGGAGTCCGGGTGGATCAGGGGTCTCCCTCCTTTCACTTTAAAGCCAGGATCAGAGGAGGGAGAAGTTCTCCCGTTGCCAGGATTTGGGGTGGTGGGAGCAGGGCGGGGCCAGGTGGCACTGAGCTGGGGGGAACAGGCCGATCCCGGGCAGTGGCGTGGCGATGGGGCGAGCCTGTCCCCCTCGCTCAGTGGTAGGCAGATGCCGGCTGCTCCCCCGGGGAAGCTCCCCGCTCCGCTCTGCTGGCCACGGCCAGGCAGGAGCAGGAGGGAGCGCGGAGCGCAGCGGAGATCGGTCAGGTGCCCCTGCCCCTGCCCCGGCCCCGGCCCCGGCCAGCCGCCGCTGCATGACAGCGCCCGGCGGGGCTGGCTGCGCGGCTCCGGGCATGGGCAGCTTGCTGGGGGGTCGCGGCTTTGCATGCTGCAAGAGGGGGCGAGGGAAGCGTTAGCCAGGAACCGGGCGCTGCACGCGCGGTCGCTCTCACTCGGCCTGCGGCCGGCCGGCTTGCCGGGCGAGAAATCAAGGGCCTTCGCTGCCGCTCCGCCAGCCCCGCGCCGAGCGCCCGCGGCGTATTGTGACTGCCGAGGAAGGGGCGTGTGTGGAGAGGTGTAGGGGCAGGGGATGTGTCGAGTGTGTGGGAGAGAGACCGTGTTGCGGGGCGAGGCGGATGATGTCGGTATGGGGGAGGGTGGTGTGTGGAGAGGTGGGGGGAGGAGGGATGTGCTCGAGGGGTATGGGGCGAAGGGCGGTGTGTGGAGGAGGTGGTTTTTGGGGGGCGAAGGGGGGGGGGAATTTAGAGGGTATGGGGTGAGGGGTGTACAGGGCTGTTGGGGGACAGGAAGCGGGATGGGTAGAGGTGTATTAGTCGGAGGGGAAGGGAGGGTGGGGTGTGCAAGGTTGTGAGGGAGGGGAAAGGGGGTGTTTGTAGAGGTGTATGTGGGGAGGGGAAGGGTGTTGGGGGGATACAGAGGCATCGTGGGAGGAAGGGGTGTGGCGGTGTACAGAGATATTGGGGGAGCGGAAGGGGTGTGTGTAGAGGTGTACGTGGGAGGGAGGAAGGGGGTGTTGGGGCGTATGCAGAGGTGGGGGAGGGGAAGGGGGTATATGGGGTGTACAGAGGTGTATGGGAGGGTAGGGGGAGGGGTGTCTGTTTCTCTTAGCAGCAAAGTCAAACATCTGCAGCAGCCGGAGGCACCCTGCCTTACACCCCCTGCCAGCCAGCGGGGTAAGACAGCCCACAGGGAGGGCCAGGCACTGCGCGCGGGCACACAGCAGGAGGTGGCTTTGTGCATGCGGAGCACAGGGGGATTTACGGCCACCTGCCGGGGTAATTTCCTCTGGACAGTGACAAGTTGTCTACGCTCCGCTCCTTGTCCCTACCCCCAGGTTTGGGCACCTGAGGGCAGAAATGCACGCCTGCCCTGTGCGCGAATGGCCATGCGGCTTGCAGAACACACGCATGGCTAGGGAAGCACCCAGCAGCACTAGCCTCCTGAGCGGGTGTAGCCTGGAACACACTTCCAGCAACCCCCTCCGCATACACCATGGTACCTTTGTTGCCTGGATGGAGCCCAGCGAGACCTGCAGGGGTGCTGTACGGAGGCTGTTAGCCACTCAGGACACTCCAGTCCCAGGTGAGCCATGAGACCTGATGGCCAAGCTAGGTGGACTGGCCTTTCCAGCCATACACCACGGCCTCTTCTCCTGCGAGGGGCTGGCCTTCCTCTGGGCACCTCCTGCTGGCTACTGTGTGAGAGCAGGAGTGGCAGTGATCACTAGGTGTACATGTACAGATTCGTGCCCATTAGGCAGTCTTCCTTGCAAGAGGCTCAGGACTTTGTCAGACTTTCACCTTCCTGTGTGGTCTTAGGTGAGTCAGGGCCTTTGTGCCTCAATTTCCCCATCTGTAAAATGGGGATCTTGCTGACAGCACTCCCAGCTTTTTCATGGGAATGAATTCGTTGTAGCCTAATTCTAAGAGATGCTGACTCCCATGGGGGTCTGTGGGAGCTACCGATGCCCAGCACTGCTCAGGCTGAGTGCTCTGTGCTGCTGTGTGCAAGACTGATGTTCTTAGTTGTCTCAAAGTGCCAGAAAAATTCACCCAGACCAAGATTCTGCTCAGTTCAGAGAGCATCAGAGCAGTTCTGATAAGGGGCCCCTCCTCGCCTGTACATGCAGCAGTGCTGATGAGCAAGGAATTATGCCCTTTCTGTCTCTGCCCAGGGTGGGCCCTGAGGGGTAAGTGGGTCAGGGAATGCTCCTGTAGTGCTGCCTGTGACGGGTTCGCTGTGTGAGGCTGGAACAATTCCCAGCTGGTGTCAGAGGTCTGAGGACACATGAGTATGGGTGGTAGTGATTACAGATGCTTTCGGCTAGCCTTGAGGGCACTTTAACAGCATTACAACCACACAGCAAAATCATGTCATCCCTCACTGAAATGCAGCCACCTCTGGGGCAGGATGTGACAGCTGTTTGGCTCCAGGGAGGGGCCCTGGGACATTTGGGGACTGGGTGCTCCTGCCTTATCTTTTTGTGTCCTCTGAAAACTGGACACTGTCCCTTAGGAGCGGACTCAGTGGGAAGAGCCCCTCCAGTGCAGTCACTGTTTGCTGCAGCCCCCAGCTCTCCCTTTCAAAACTAGAGTGGACATAGCCCTAAGAAAGGGGCTAGAGGGGACAATCCTGGATTATCAGAAAGATGCTGTAATTGCACCTGGTCACCTCTAACTTCTAGCAAGGCTGACCTCCCCTCCAAGCACCAGTCCAGCCTAAGCCATGGAAAGCTTGCATGAGTTAGCAGGTTGGGGATTCGAATGCACACTCTTGCTCTAATGCAAAGTGCCCTGGGCTCTGATGACCATGTGGTCAGGACAGGGTCTCTCGCAAAAGCTGGCTGCTGCATGAATGGTCCAGGGGGAAAGCCCTCATGTCAACCCATGCAGTGTTGCCCCTAGAACCTTGGACTAGGGCAAGAGAAAAAAATCCCACTTCACAGCAGCCAAGCCAGCTGCCAGCATCAACCTCCCTTCTGATCTTACAAACCCAGTGGAGGAATAGCTTCCCCAGGTTCTGCTCAAGAAGTAAAAATGGTCCTGTATGACGTGGAGAAAGGACAGACCGTGATTCTTACTGGGTAGTGTTTGTATACACACACGAGTCCTGTAAGGGAAGCAACTGGCACTTGGCATGTTAGAGTAGTGGTTGCCAGCCATCCCACTCCCCTTAGCCAGGCATCAGCGGCACATAGGGCTTTGGTCATGCATCTGCTGGCAGGCCTGCAGCAGCCAGATTGTGAGTTGTCTGCCCAGTGGAAGAGAATAATCCCCTGATGCTAGTCCCCCTGTACAAACCCTGCTTCCTCTACCTCCAAATCAGTCCCTGGCCCTGGCCCCTTCTCCAGCACTCAGGGTTGTTGTGGCTGGTTCAGAGGCAGATAACAGCAGGACGAAGGTGCTCCCAGGAGCTCGGGGTCAGTCTGGTTTAGCCAGATTTACACAAGAGTTTGGGAATATGTTTGCCAGCTGGCACATGGTGGATGAACGTGTGCACAAATGGGAGGAGGTATCAGCTGGATTGAGGGTGAGGAAAGAGTGTGAGAGTGTGCAAAGAGACGCATGACTAGTATAACGGGATACATGGGGTGGGAGGGTGAGCAGAAAAGCACAGGTGAGTGGCTGAGGGGTGCATGCCAGGGATGAGCAAGATGGGATACTAAGGTGTGGCAGGGGGATATGAGCATATGAGAGAGCATATGGGCATGTGGTTGGGTGGAGGGAAGGCAGGTGGGAGGGAGCAAGTGCCATAACCAGGTTCCTCAGTTCTAGTCCATGCCCGCCCAGTATCAAACCTCTCATTCCTGAGCCAGCTTCAATGAGATAGGCTTGTAGTTAACATCTAGACCCAGCAATACCTCGATTCAAACCACTTTCATGGCATTGATGGATGATTTGTGCGTGGATGGAGGGTGGACAGACATCCATTCTCATCCTCCTGGACCCCTCTGCAGCATTCAGTGCTGTGGACTGTGGGATACTGCTGTCTGACCTGAGAGAAGTGGCAGGGGCCAAGGGGAATTGGGCTAAGACGGCTCGAACGCACCCAGTGAGTAGTGATGGGAAATGGCACCTCACCCCTAGACTTCTCCCTTGTGCAGTCCCACCAGGATCAAGTGCTTGTCACCATCTACATGCAGCTCAAGGCGAGCTATTCAGATGACGTGGACTCAAGTGCCAGCATTATGCAGATGACGCACAGCTCCACCTATGTCACCACCTATGATCACACCACTACCACCAAGATGGCCCAGTGCTTGGACGAGATCAGCTCAAGGATGAAGAACAGCTGGCGGAAGCTGAACCCAAGCAAGACGGAAGGGATGCTGGTGGGCAGCGGAGAGCATTTTGAGAAGTTTGCAGCCATGGTGCCATCTCCTTTGGATGAAGGTTTACAGCAACAATTGGTCAGTTCATTCCATAGTTAGGCATACTCTTGGATTCTTTGCTGATGCTAAGCTCTCAGATACCAGCCTCCACAAGAAATTCTGTCATCTACAGTTGGCTAGGAGACTTCATCCCATCTTGACTGAAGATGAGCAAGCCTCGGTTTACTCTCAGTTTTGTCACTTCTTGGCTAAACTACAATGTGATACACCTGGGCACGAGGCCTTCGGCACTTAGGAAACTCCAACTCGTACAGAATGCTGTAACACATCCCCTCAGCAGCACAGGATAACCATGGGCACATCACGCCCATCCTCCATTGGATTCCTACAGATCTTCTAGTCAAGTTCAAAATCTCAGTCCTTACCTTCAGGACACACGATAGCCTGGGCCCAGAGTATCTAGAGGAGCCTAAAGCTCCAGGACAAACACTGGTCAACAGTTTTTCTTCTCTGACCCAACGAAATGATCTACCATAAGGGTAACACTTGTCTGTGCAGAAGACAGAACTCTCTGAGGCCAGGCCCAGACTGTAGAAGGAATGCCCCTGGGAACTAAGGGCCATTGCAAACCTCACCACTTTCCCCTCTGAATGCAAGGTGCATTTCTTTGACTTTGCCTTATACAACATAAATACAGAGCAACAGGTGTATTTAAATACACTCTACCACAACAAGACACTCCCCTGCACATACTTCCTTCCCTGAAGTAGATGAGAACACAAACATGTGACCGATGTTAATCATGTTGCTTAATGCATGACTGAAAGATGGTCAGATACTATAGGGGTGAGCACAGGATAAGAACCTACCTAGAATAGAGATAGTTAAGCAGACAATAAACACCTTACCATACTTCATGGAGCAAGGGATCCCCAGCTAAAGAGAGCAGGGACTCCTCACATCCCTGCCTGGATTGGGGGTCCAGTGAGATATTTTACTGCCCCAAAGGCATGGTTGTACTTCTTTTGCTAACCCGGAGAGCTGTGCTGGATTGAGGGCTGCTGGCTCCTGGGAACATGCCTATGCTTGTAGCACATGGACCAGTCTGGGAATGGCACAGAGATGGGGCAAGGAGAGTTATCCTGGGAAGCAGATGGTCCTAAGGGCCTCTGGCAGTTAATGAGATTGCTTATACTACAATCACTCAGAGACCTTTCCTGAGAGCTGCCAAGGCTTTGTCACAGGACCCAGGGCTCAGACACAGGGATTTGGCAGTGACATATAACTCACACATCCCTCGAATCGATCTCCAGGACCTGCCTTCTGGTTTCACTGCTTCCATCCAGTGTCCAAAGAGAAGGAACAGCTCATGGACTCACCGTTTCCCCAGGTGGCATTAAGCACAGAACCCATGGCTGCTTTTCAGGAGGTTTCTTTGCTGGACAGTTCCCCAGTGACAGCAGCAATAGAAGACTCACACTCATCTCTAACTCTCTGAGCTGGAGAGGTACTTCCAGGATGGGCAGACTCATTAAATCTCTCTCTCACTCCTCTGCTGTGATTATCCCCCCTCCCATCATGCCGAAGGGTAAACTGAGGCATGGAGCAGGGGAGTGACTTCCAGGGAAGGAAACCCAAATCTCCATAGTCCCAGGTCTCTGATACCCATGACAGCCCCATTCCTCTCCAACAAATCTTGATGATTTCTTCAAAAGTTGTTTAGTAGACCAGGACTAGGGGACATAAAGTTAAATGGATAGGGCTTACGGGTTTGATCCCAAGCTCACTGCAGGGAATGCAAAGATTCACATTGATTGCAGGAGGCTTTGGATAGGGCTGTGTGTGTACACAAGGAAACAAAATGGTTGTTATACAGAGATACTGATCAGCGACTGGGCAACCGGCACACAGAGAGCACCAGCTGGACATCTAGCTGATGTGCAATAAGTTAAAGAGGATTTAGTCAGTTTCTGTGATTGGGGAGGGATTTCCCACTGAAAATGCTATTTTGTTTAATTTTATTCTAGTCTGGCATGGGGCTGGGAGAGCTCCTGATTCCTCTAGCACAAAAAAAAAATGGAAATAAAGAAAATTAAAAACTTATAGATAGATTAGATAGATAGATAGATTAGATAGGAGCCAATACTCTGCTGCCATGATGCTTGGGATTCCCAAGGGAGCCTAAATGACTTTAGGGTGCCCAAATCCCAATGGAATCAATAGGAGTTGGGTGCCTAAATCCTATGGGGGCCTTAGAAAAATCCTGACTGAGGAGCCCCAACCTCCCTTTAACCCTGCATTGTTATACGGCTGTATTGATCTGAAATGGAGCAGCATTGTTATCCTCTTTCTATGCAGGAGGAAACTGAGGCACATGGAGAGGAAGTGACTGGTCCAGTCACTGAGAAAAAGGGCAGGTATGTACTCCCCACCCCTGCTCTAACCCTTGTGCTCTAGGGAGATTTCAGCAATGAACTCACCACAGGACAGCGAGCATGTGGAAGCATGTGGCAACTGGTAAGAAGGAGTTTGCCTTGAGTAGTCTGCATCCCTGCTGGACTGTACATATTTTCCAAACACAGAGGCAGCTGCTCAGATTTACCATTATTGAACAGAGGGGCAAGGACAGGGAGCTCAGTCTCTGGCCTCTCTGTTCAGATTGCCCCAAAGGGGCAGCTATGGATAGGCATCTGCATCCCTCGGGCCTGTCCCGAGACCCCCAAACTCATTCCATCCAGGCTAGCAAGCAGGCCTCAGAAGGGAATGATGCTCGCCACTGGCATGGGCTGGATTCAGAGCAGGAACTCACAGGAGATCAGCTCTAAACTTCTCACACTGGTCAGAGCAAACCCAAGCACTTCTCAGCTGCACCATGAAACCCATCTCTTCTGGGCTGGTACAGGCACCGTGGACAGGGCCAATGTTCACACCACCCTTCCAGGCAACAGAAAACATGATTCCCCTGCCCCAAGAACACTCTGACTGGAGCGGGGGCCCTGGGTTCTGTTCCTAGCTCTGCCACCGACTCTCTGGGTGACCCTGGGCCAGTCACACAGCCCTCCATTTTCAAGAATCTCATCCGATTTTGAGTACTTTGATTTTTGGGTGCTCAGTCAAGGCAGGCTGGGCCTGATTTTCAGAGGCACCCCGTGCTTCCATTAACTTCAGTGTGGGATCTAGCTAGCTCCTGGTGGAAGGGCATTATCTGCACAGTGCTTTGGGATCCTCTGTGCAGAGGGGCAAAGGAAGAGCAGAGTAACACTTATGCCTCCTGTTTCTGAAGAATACAACTCAGCAGGCACCTCCCCCACCCCCAGCTTCTCTGAGCCTGCAGAGCTGCTCAGATAGCAGCAGCAGTGAAGACAGATTCTATTTAAATCCTCCCTCTTCTGCTGGAGATGAGACCAGCGCAGAACTCAGAGTCCCACCCAGACCCCTTTCCTAGCTTGTGAACAGACAAAGCAATACTTCTGGGAGTGCTCAGCGTAAACCTGGTCTGTTCTGCTCTGCATTGCTCCAGCACCGAGTGCTCCTGGCTCTCAGGGAAGCCTGATCGTGAGGGTCCCTGCCTCTGAAGTGAGCACAGAGCCACTGCTAATCCTCAGCCAACAGCTCTGCCTTAGAAGCAGAGCAGATTTAGCAATATAGTTCTTCCAGCTCCATCTTGACACTGAGAATGCTGGGAAGTATGGAAGCCGAGGGCTGAAATGCAGCAGCCTGAATAGGCGGCTTTGCCCTGAAGGAGTAAATTCTTCCACATCCAATGGCTGCACCTCACAATGGTGGTATTCTCCCTGGTCAACACCTGCTGCTACAGCACCTGGGAGCTTGCCCTCCTGGCTGGTGGGGAAATGCCTGTTCTCTGTCTTGACAGGGTCCCTTAAGCCGGCAGCAATGGCTTTCATGCTGGCATCAGGTCTTTCCTCAAAAGGCCACTGAACACTACTGATCTTGGTGATTGCTAGCACCTCGAAGACTTTCTTTCCGGGAAAGTTCATGGAGAAGGTGCTGATGAGCCAACTCTAGCAGCATCTGACACACTCCATATCTTCCCTGTCCCCCAGTCGGTCAGGTTTCAGAATAGGATATGGCCCAGCAATTGCATTAGTTTCAGCCTCTGCTGACCTCCCCAAGGCAACAGCTGGAGGTCAGCTGTCCAGGCTGATACTACTGGGTGTAAAGGGGCCTTCAGCATCAGCCATCCGGAAGTAATGCTAGCTTCACTACGGGACCAGCAGGGTGTTGGGAATGGCTGTAATGTGGGGTAGTGGCCTCACATGGGAGAGAGCAGGCAGAGTTGATACACAGGGGGGACACTGACAGACCCGGGGAGTCTCTCTAGCTGTCAAACTGGCCAATATAGCTTGTGGGGTCAGATTTTTTTTTAAAAAAAGGAACGTAGGCAACTAAAGGTGCAAATGAAAATCCCACTAGGTGCCTATCTGCATCTTTAGGCACCTAAATCCCTTTAGAAACCTGGCCCGTGCAGCTTAGAGTCACTGCCTAAGCTGGGCCTGAACTCAGCAGCAATGGAAGGGATTGCAGACTGCACCACAAGACTAACTGTCCTCGTTCTTTTCTGGAGGATCCAAGTTTAGTGCTGGCAATTGCTCCTTCTCTCAGAGATCTCAGCTGCTGAATCCCACAGGGCACCCTCCTTTCCTATCTTGTTCAACACACACACACACACACACACACACACACACACACACACACACACACACGCGCGCGCGCGAAGGCACTGGGGGACAGCTTGAGGTTCTTCAGGATACCATGTGCTGAAGATGCCCAGCTCTGGGTCTTTCCTGTGAAGCTGGATGGGACCGTTTCTCTGCAGTGCTGGTGTCCAGTGAAGGTGAGCGGACTAGGATCCAGAAGATGCTGGGTCAGCAGGATGAAGCAAGAGCAAGATCCATGGATGCCCAGACCCCTGACTGCTGCTGGATTCCCAGACATAGGCAGTATCCAGAAACCCCTTCCATCAGCTTTGTCTCACCAAGCAATTGCCCCTGTTCCTCTGGCAGGCAGCCCCCACTAGGACCATCCTTCCCTTCGTCATCTCCAGGTGAGATCACTGCAATATTTTTCAGCTGGAGCTACCCTTTAAGGCCTCTTGGAAGAGCGAGCTATTGCAGAAGAAGGCTGCCCTCCTCAGGGCAGAGTAATGAGAGCATAGCATTGTCTGCCATGTTGTTTCTGGAGAGGGGAGCATTCAGTATGCTGGTTATTCTGTTGTGTGCTAAGCACAGACACACAATGGGGATACCTAATGGGAAATTATATGATGTTATATTGATCTTCTCTGCACTGAACAGGTATCTGCATTGCACCAGCTCAACTCCCCAAGTCCTGCCCCAGCATGCACTGAGCTCAGTGCAAAACCTCCGATGGATTCTCTATGGAACAAAAGTCTAGAGTTGTGATCAGGTACGTGGAGAGGTTCCCCCAGAACATTACACTGTCTATAGAGTCCTGAATGGTCTAGTGTTCAGTTATCTCAGAAACTGATTATGCCCCAGCTAGCTCCCCCAAACATGCAACTTGCAGTGGCCAGGACTGATCTTACTTGTAGGCCATCCCCTCTGGAATTCAATCATGAACCACTTCCAGAGCTAGATGTAAACATCTTTGTCCTGGATTTCCACCCAATGCAGACCTTAGAACCTGCTGACTTTTGGTCTGCTTGGCATTGCATCTCCACCTATGACACCTCAGGACCTCACCAAGGCAGAGGAGAACATTCCATCTGGTGCACACACAAAAGGGGGAGCCAATTATGTTTCCCAGTGATCATGCAGTGAACCTTTCCAACCAGTCTCCATGCCACACCAGCATGCGCGAGTCTGCCCAGTGATCACACTAGGCCAGAGTGAATTATCCCACTGTGCCAAGCAAGATCCAGTCCTGGTTACTCTTGCTGGTCAGAAAAAATGAGAGACATCTTTGTAAATTTATTTTCCATTGAAATTTTGTTTCCATAGTTGTATTCCAACCAGTTGCAGTGTCAATATGCCATACACACCCCAAAGTCGCCTTGCACCAGTTCTTTCAACAGAACAGAAGAATACACTGTACATGTTGGGGGGGAGGTGGTGGGGGCTTGGAGAAGTCACTTGGTTGCTCTCTAGGGGTCTGATCCAAGGGCCACTTAATCAATGGAAAGACTCCCATTGACTTCAGTGGACTTTGGATCAGGCTCTGGGACTTTGTTTTCAAGTATCAGTCATGCCATTATCCCAGGCCCAAGAGCTGCTGCTTTGAAAAGATCCCAGAGGCCGGAAACAAACCTAATCTGAAAAATTTAGCTTGTCGGGTGACATTTGGATAAACTTTTGTTCAGGACAAGATCTCAGAAAGCCCACTGAGTCATTTGTTTATTCCCTTCCTCCTGCTATATTGCTCAACCCCCGTGTCCGGCCAGGGAATGCTGGCTCAGCCCCGCAAAAGAAAAGTAAACACCATGAAGTTCTTTGCTTCAGAGCATTTGAGGAATAACAGATGTCTCAATGTATGGGCTTGGATTAGTCTACCCAGTGTGGAAATAGACCTCCCAGTCCTACAACTTCAGACTTCGGGATGTGGAATGGCCAACTGGCTGATGTGTGCTTTTGGCTTTGGCAAATGTAGAGCATGTAGAGACGGATGCAGTCTGGAGGGCTCTTAAATGTAGTCCTTCAACAGATGTATGCTTGTGTATACGCGTGCAGTGGAGATGGTCATGTAGTGGACTGCAGCATGTATTTATTCCTTGCATTAGGGTAGCACCTAGGAGTCTCAGTCCTGGACAAGCACCCACTCACATGAGGTGTTGTACAAACAGAAGAAAGAAGCAGTTCCTGTTCCAAAGAGCTTCCGCTCTATTTGCTTTTAATGCATGTTGGCTTACCTCACCTGCTCGCGGTCCACTGAGGACAGGATTTATTCTAACGTTCCAAGCCTATCGAGCAATATTGCCTTCTTTCTCATCCACATGCAGACCCAGCCCTGCCCTCCAACCCCACCCCAACCAAGTACCATTTTGGGGGGTGGGCATTAAAAAGCAGAGATTCCGAGCCTTTCAATGGGATGCACAACACTTGCTTCCAGCTCCTGAAACATCAGACTTTAAAGTCACAGCATTACGATGCACAGAAAATTGCAAGAGGCATTTTTCTTTAGAGGTTTCTAAAATGTGTTGGGTTACAATGTTCACCTCTGAGGTCTGTATGGATGGACTCATAGGCACCTGCAATGGGTGTATGCCTGGCCTTTGCTGGTCCCTACAGGAGGCCCAGTGATCCTACTACACCCTGCCCCAGAAAGCAGTGAGGTGGGAGGAATAGAGCAGTGAAGGTGGGTCCTCCAAGCCTGTCTAGAGAAGGCTCTCTGGAGAAGCCATCTTGAAAACTACAGAGATGTGGTCCTCCAAGGGCTAGCAACAGCCAATTGGAGGCCACCAGGCTCAGACAAAAGGCACT
The DNA here is from genome assembly GCF_003597395.2 of Chelonoidis abingdonii. Lineage (NCBI taxonomy): Eukaryota > Metazoa > Chordata > Testudines > Testudinidae > Chelonoidis > Chelonoidis abingdonii. The sequence continues at coordinate 23,858,362 of NC_133772.1, forward strand.
GCATGTCCCTAGTGGGGTAGTCCCTGGCTGGGAGCACAAGAGCAAGGAAACCTGAGGGTTAGGTGGGGTTTCTCTCTTGCAGCACTTGCCTACCTGGGTTTGCAGGGAGAGAGGGGCCCGAGAGCTTTGGCCCTGAGCTGAGGGTGAAGATAAGGGGCCAGGTGGGAAGAGGCCCAGGGAGGTAGCAGCAATGAACTGAATTGGATAGTACGTGGCTGCTGCGTACAGGGTCCCTGGGTTGGAATCCAGAGTAGTGGCCCTTGCCAGCCATTGGCAAAGTGGCATAAACCCCGAGAAGTGGGGGCAAGCCTAACCTAAGCCTCAAGAAGGGGACTGGGCTCATTTGGAGCCCCGAGCAAAGGACTGAATTTAAAAAGGCCAGAGTGGGGTCCGAAGACCTCGGTGAAGGCAGACGGACTGTTTTATTTGTTGGACAGTGGAAGAGGTTCATTTTGACTGTGTGTTCCAGCTGGAGGCCACTGAAGACCTGCTAAACGAGGTAGACAAACTACTGGGGACCAGGAGAGGGAACAGGACTGCATTGCCACCCCAAGCCACAAGGAGGCGCTCAAGAGGTGACTGCCCCTTATAGCATGTAAAGAACATTGAGGATGGAGGCTATACAGGCGGAGGGAGGTGGGCATTAGCACCCATAAAGCATTTTAAAACATTGCTGAAAATAGCTTTTCTGGGAGACCCTGCCTAGCTGGAATATAGGATGGTCTAAAGGGTTTCTTGCCGCTCCTCTGGCCTGAGCTATAACTCCCAGGTAATGAAGGCCCCAGTCCGTGATGTGGGCATCCCCAATTGATACTAATGAAGGCTTTTTGCCATGCCACGTGCCCAAGTATTCCTCTCTCTCTAGCGAGCACAACACAAAGAAACTCAAAAGTTGCAGAGTAACCCCGGAGATCAGGAAACGTCAGCCTGAAGGTGGCTCGTGGAACCCAAGCTCTGCCCCACATGCAGATGCATTGCAACATTTGGGGGTTGCTTGATGGGGAAAGATGGTCATGTGACAAAGGTGCTGAGCTGAGACTTGAGGAATACGGACTCAGGGTAACAATGGGAGCTGAGGCCCAGAAAGATTCTCTCTGACATGGGAAGTGTCATTGTCCCAGTGTCTGTCTTTTCTATTTAGATCATAAGTTCTTTGGGGCAGGGACTGTCTCCTGCTATAGGTACAGCTCCAAGCACACTGGGGCCCTGATGTTAAATGGAGACTGTGGGCACCCATGGAGTATATGTGTCTAATGAGAATCACTTACTACTGCTCAAATAATACATTGTAGCACAGTTTTTTCTAAAGTCTCAGAGAGAACCCCGGGATGTAAAAGATTGCAAAATTCTACATGGATATTTGCACTAATTCAGTTTTTCTTAACAGTCCCAGACCTTGACTCATGGCCAAATCCTGAAGCTGCCAGATACTCCAGACTTAAAGGGCAACTGTAGATTCTCAATGCCTCTTGGGATTTGGTTCTTACTGTTTTAGGCTCTGACCCTGCAGTTGGGTCTATGTGGGTCTTCCTCCTGCAGCTCTGGAGTGTTGCAGGCTGGGCTGTTGCACTAAACGTGTTTCCCTCTCTCTCCTCAACACTCTTCTTATTTTCCTGTATAGCCAGTCGGACTCTCGCTCCCTTCAGAGACAGCAGAACCCACCACCAGGCTATGCTGATCCAATTGCAAGATAAGGCCTTATCTAGCAAGTTCTCTTCTCTCCAGGGTCTGTGTTTTACTAAACCTCAGCTCCCATACGTGCACAGAGGAGATTTTCTTTTGCAGACACCTGTCTGGCCAGTAGCTATCTTAGAAGCAGTTCCTCAGAGAAATATCCAGACAGGAGTTGTATTAACATATTTTATGGCTTTTTGTTTGCCAGCATCGATTATGTAGCAGTGTAACTATTTTGTACTGCTCACATGATTTAGCCTCACACATCTCAGTAAAAATTATTATATTGCTTTCGCTGAGTAATGGATAGATTATTTAATTTCAGTACAATTTAGTGCATGGGAATGTGTGTCATTTGTTCACAACTGATCTGAATCTTCTCAATTTCACTGTATTAGGACAAGTACAATTTACTATAGATTTTTTACCCATAATACCACTTAAGCACCTGTATAATAAATATTACCACGAGTGACACTCTTCTATCACTTTCAGCCAAAGATCGTAGTCACGCCTGGTTACTACTGAGCCACTTGCCAAAATTAGGGGAATACACTCCCCGTTAAGCGGCAGTTACTGCCATGCACAATCATCATGCTGAATGTATTTCCTGGGGGCCTCATTCCCTATAAACAGCTGCAGGAGTGGGACCACACTGTAGCAGTGCATCCCTTTATATTATGACTACTGTATCTTCGCAATGGAAAGGAAAAGGCCCTTGCTTTTCTGAAATGAACACACAGAATTCTGCGGGGTGCTGGAGAATGTAGCACTAACGGCAGGGACCCTAACACTGCAAGATGTGTAATTTTTCTTTTTCATTGCAACTAACATCTCATGTCTCTAGGACAGGGGTTCTCAAACTGAGGGTTGGGACCTCTCAGGGGGTCACGAGGTTATTACATGGCGGGTTGCGAGCTGTCAGCCTCCACCCTAAACCCTGCTTTGCCTCCAGCATTTATAATGGTGTTAAAGATATAAAAAAAGTGTTTTTGAAGTATAAGGGGCAGGGGGGTTGCACTCAGGGGCTTGCTATGTGAAAGGAGTCACCACTGCAAAAGTTTGAGAACCCCTGTGTCTAAGATAGCAAGAACAAAATCTTGGCTCTACTGAAGTCAGTGGGTTTCGTCCTGAGTTACTGTACTACAGTAGCCACAATGGCACCCAATGCAGGGGGAGGGGAATTTGGCAATGAGACAATTACAACCTCCCTGGTGCAAACTGTCCTGGCGATTTTCACAACTTGCATGCAACGCTGCTGCATAGACACGAGCTGTCCTGATGGAGCTGGCCAGCAGAGGGCAGTGACACATACAGTGGAGTCGCATCATAGGCACATTAACTTACGTGATTTTAACTATACCCACTTGGTAAAACAAAACAAAAAAACAAGAGAAAAATACCAATTGAAATACTGTACCTGTAGCGTGGGCAATTCCGCCCGCCATTCCACTCAATGAATGTTTGACTATATGCGATTTTCGCCTTGCGTGCGGACTTCAGAACCTAACCCCCGCATAAGATGCGACTCTCCTGTCTACACAGCAGTCTTGGCTTTCCCCGATGAACCCCACGGCAGGGTCTTGGGACAAGAGAAGCCTGCACCTGCTACCTCGTTACACACGCTTCGGAGAGAATTAGCTCACTGCCTGTCCCAATGGAGGGGAGGGCTAGCTTGGCTCTGTCTGATGCAAAGGATTCCCCGGGCCTATGCAGCACAGATCTAACCCTCACTTTGCTCCTGCAATTCTGGAGTATCCAGGCTGCGCGGTTGCATCCTCATCCCCCAACTAACACACATCCTTCTTATTTTCCTGTGTAGCCACAGTTGGGCTCCTGCACCCTTCAGAGACAGCAGGGTCCACTGCTAGTCTTGTCAGCTGCTGGCACCAGCCTCCCCAACAATGGTTCAGAAGCATCGGTGCTGACTGAGCATCACTCTGTCCTGCGCCATCTTTCCTCCTCCACTCGACTCTGTCTCCCTCCTGTTCCATGCCCAGCTCCTTTCCTTGGTTCATAAGGAGTCACTAACGTACAAGTCATTCTTTCCAACCCCTAAGTCTGGAGACATGCCTACAACAGCTGAGCTGCTCTCTCCAGCCCAAATGCCCTTTCCTTCCTGGGATTAGCCACCTGGCCTCCAGCCACATAGCACAGCCCCCCGTGAGCCCAGGACCTGGCCCAGTGCCTGGGAGGGAGCAGAACAGCACGTTGTGGGCCACGGCAGACAGTCTGCATGGTGCAATGACCTCGCGGAGGAAGTCTTGCATCTGTTACGCAGCCGTCTTGGAAAGCAAAGGGAGCCGACCCCTCACACTGGAGCCATCAATTCTGCTGGGCGGCTGGCTCCCCCGCTCGCAAAACTGCCACGATTCTGAGCCCCCATGAAAGCGAGCAAAGAACGGACCTGCCCAGCCTGAACTCTGAGGGCCACAGAGGGGGAAGGGCTGGAGACAGAAGGGGAGAGGATGAATTATTACTTATCCCTGAGTAGAGAGCGGTTTCAGCTGTCGGCGAACATCCCTTTTAGTTTAAAACAACACATCTCAGCAACCTCCCTCTAGGTCTTGCAAAGCTCTGGGGAGGTCTGATAGCTGAAGGGCCGGGAAGTCAGGAGCAGGTTAGCACAGCAGCCAGAAAAACTCAGGCCTGAATCATGGGAGCAGATAAGACTCCACTAAACTCCCCTGCTCCCCGCAGCCTCATCCATGACCCCCCATTCCCTCTTAGCTCAGACACTAGACAAACCCCTCCGGGACCTAACCCTCACCAGAAACGCACAGGCTGCAGGAGGGAGCAGGGAGAATTCATTTTTCATGTTGCTTTTCCAGCCTCATCGCCAGCATGCCAAGGTGCCACTTTTGCAAAGACACTGAAGCACAGAACAAGCATCCCTTGGTCCCGCCAGTAGGCACCCAGTCCAAGTGGGCAGGAAACGGAAGCCATTGCAACCCGATATCTCAGCACAGTGCGAAGAGACTCAGTTGGTCTCAGTCTGGTTCCTGACAGACGAGCATCCACCCCCCAGTGAGCATGACCACGCACCCCCAGGGATGCTCTGAACAGAGAGACTGAGGACTCAACAGGCCACAACAGCAATGATCGCTAGCAATTATCATCGGCAGTGGGGGAAACTGAATGAAGGGAAGAGACTTGGTCAAGATCTCAGGAAAATTGGGAATAGAATTCACATGCCTTGGCTTCCCATCTAGTGCTCCTTGGTTCACTGGACAGGGCTGAGACACATCGGCCAGACAGCATAGGGGGCAGTTTGGAGTGCAGCTGCCCATGCTGAGAAGCAATGCTGTCAGTCCAGCCCTTTGCATCACAGGAATTCTGGAAAATAGTAGAGGCTTAAAGAATAAACCAAAAAAAACAACCAGGGGAGAGATAACCCGAAACACTTGGCTGCATTTACACGATGCTTGGACAGAGAAATGGCAGGCGGAGGCAGGGGGTGCTCTGTGCACAGCACTGCTGAGCCCATTACTGGAGACAGAAAACTTGGAAAGAATTCAGAGAAGAGCCACAAGACGGATTGGTGGGTGGGAAAGCCGCCTCCTAATGAGAGCCTAAAAGAGCTCAAGCTATGTCATTTATCAGCGAGAAGGTTCACTTAAGTAGGAACATATAAGTAACTACCCAGGGAGATGATATCCGATCCTCCACGGCTCTTTAATCTAAGAGACAAAAGCAGAACAAGATCCAGGGGTGGGAAGTTGAAGTCAGCAAAGTTCAAACTGGAAATAAGCTGCACATTTTTAGCAGGGAGGGTAATTAACCCTTGAAGAGCTCACCTTAGTCACTGCTTCAAGTCCTTAAAATTTGGACCAGTTGCTTTCTACAAGATGTTCTCTAGCTCAGCCACAGCTGGATGCAAGAATCACTGGGGGAGATTCTGGGGTCTGTGCTATGCAGAAGATCAAGCTAGATTAGTGGCCCTCAACCTTTTCCATACCAAGGCCCCTTCCCTTTGAGCCAGGATCTCACTCGGAGGTAGCAACATGGGAAGGTCTAACACCCATTTGCAGCCCCCCAGGTCCAGACCCCTTAGGGTAGATTATTGGAATGGCCTTAACATTCACAACTGAAACAATGGATATGGATGTCCATGACCAGTGTCCCCAGCTGCTGCGGTGAGAGGTACCCTCATAATATGCATTTGCTCCCAATTCTTGCCTCAGTCTTCTTTGAACTCATTTATACTAGCTCCTCCAGTAGCCCTTGGAAGTTTATTCTTTAGGTCATTCACGCTCCCTGGGAAGAAGCTCCCCCCACTTGGATCCTGGGTAATTTGACCTCTGATCAAGCCCTAAATCTGGCTTACAGTTGGAAAAGCACAGAGGGTCTCTCCTGTGCAGAACGCCACTGTCCCCTGCTGGCTCCTGGCTTCAGCTGTGCCTCGCCCTGGCACGTCCTGGCCTGCAGAGACCCCTGTGCATGGCTGAAGTTCTGTTGGTGGGTATGGGCAGGCTGGGGGCAAAGAACACTCATCACTAGCCCTCCCATGGAAGAGTGAGCTAAAAGGAAATGTACCAGATGCTGCATGAACCCTCCTGAGACTCCCTCCACACTGGGATCTCCTAGTTCTGGGGCAGCACAGCACCTATCGAGCCAGGCTGTCAGGCAGCCAAAGGAGGGGGAAGGTAACTCAGCATCCGCACACAGTTAGGGACAGGTTGGGCCTCCTGTGGGATACTCAAGATCCACGAGCATAACGACCGCTCATCCCACGGGGTGGCAGGCACTACCTCCCCCTCAACAGAGCGAGCCACTCCACGAAGGGCCCTTAGGGGAGCGGTTCTTCCCACACAATGCCTTCCTGAGGGTATTTCTGCCACGTGGGGGAGATCCAGCCCCGTCTGAGCTTCGGGCTGTGCCCACGTGTAACAGCACCTCCTTGCCTCAAGAGCGCCCCCCACCTCTCTGGTCGCAGCATTGCCCAGGGTGCACCCCAACTGGGCTCACCTGGGATGGGCAATGGCCTCTCTCAGCCTGCATCTTCTCATGACCCCCACTCTGGGGGCTCTGCGGCTTGGCCCTCTGGCCAAGTCACACAAGAGGCTAACCCCTGCCTGGGGTGGCATGAACAAGTCCAAACAGATCTTCAGACCAGCAGCCCCTCTGCCCCTCCCAGACCGCTCTGTGGCTCCCTTTGGGCTTCCCCATCAGGGCTCCTGTCCTGTCCTTCCTCCATTGTATCCTGCCCATTAAAACCTGTCCCAGGCCTGTCTCCTGCTCTGAGCTTCCTCAGGCTTAGATCTGCCTCCTCCAGCAAGAGGAGGTCACTGACCAGGGTTCTGTCCCTCGTAAGATCCATCACACCTGGTGTATTCTATGGCTGGTTCAGAGAGCTGTGTGCCATGTCCCCTCTGAGCTCCCAGCTGGCCTGAGTGCCCCACAGTGAGGTCCCCTCTCCATCAGCTGTTTGCCAAGGAATGTACGTCTCAGGGCTCGGGCCATTCTGCCCAGCCTTTCCACTCTCACTTGCCTTACTAGCCTCTTTGACTATGTTGTCAACAAGGGCTGCGGCCGACACCGAACATGTCCCTCATGATCAGCCTCCTCCAGCCAGCTGAAATACTCACCATCCCAATGGAGGTCCCGTGCTGCTCTTCCTGCATTCAAAATCCTAGCTGTTTACATGGCATGCCCTCAGCACACTTAATCTTCAAAGCCCTCATGAAACAGTGGCTACATTCTGTTCTCAGTCCCCAGGTAGCCCCTGGGTACTCACTAGGGCCACACAGGCCAGATTCAGGTCTTCATGCCACCCCTTAGGTACTTCTGGCAGGAGACAACTGCCTCAGTACTGCTTTTAGAAAGGTGGAAACTAAGCCCTGTCTACACTATGAGTTTAGGTCAAATTTAGCAGCGTTAGGTCGATTTAACCCCACACACCTACACGACAAAGCCATTTTTGTCGACTTAAAAGGCTCTTAAAATCGATTTCTGTACTCCTCCTTGATGAGGGGACTAGCACTGAAATCAATATCACTGGGTCGAATTTGGGGTAGTGTGGATGCAATTTGGTGGTATTGCCTCCAGGAGCTATCCCAGAGTGCTCCACTGTGACCGCTCTGGACAGCACTCTCAACTCAGATGCACTGGCCAGGTAGACAGAAAAAGCCCTGCAAACTTCTGAATTTCATTTCCCATTTGGCAGCTTGGCAAGCTGATCAGCACAGGTGACCGTACAGAGCTCATCAGCAGAGGTGACCACGGAATCCCAAAATCGCAAAAGAGCTGAACTCCGTTCCACACGATGAAATGCCAAAATATTCAAAAAAATCTCCAAGGGCATGAAGGACAGAGGCTATAACAGGGACCCACAGCAGATAGACAAAGGCTAACCCGATGCATGGTGGGGGCCTTAACTTAGTCCCCTAAGAGCCTTTGAGGATCTGGGCCCTAGATCCACATGCTAATCAAGAGTCTGGGTGTTCAGAGCGATCCAGGGGACGCGGGTGCAGGAAGTCGAAGGGAGCTGTAGATGCTCAGCCCCTCTGCAAGTTAAGCTGCTTTGACTGTGGTGGCCAAATTTGGCATTTTAGCTCCAGGGCAGTGAGTGACAAAGCCGGGATTAGCACTGAGCAGTTGCTGATGTCCTGGGCTCAAACCATGAGGCCACTCCTCTGAGAGCAAGCCCCTATTGGCAACTCCTTTCCCTGCTCCAGGCTCGGAGGGTAGCTTCTTTGCTCTGCTTTTACCTTACACTGCTTTCCATTATATTGCATAAGACATTTATTTTTGTCCCCGTCTGTCTCTATCTCCAAACCTGAGATTTCTCCTCCCATTCCTTTTCACTCCACCCTCTCCTGGAAGCCCTTGTGTCATGCAGAAATGCCCACAACCCCTGCTCTGCAGTGTGCCTCTGGTCAGAATTCAGCTCAGCCTCCCCTGGGGCCCAAGTGCTCTGGTCCTGCTGCATTCCTGTGGATTAATCTGTTTGACAGCCACCTGGCCTCCCTGGGCCTGACATTTACTTAACAGCAGAAGGCAGATCATGGGATCCCATTTCCTATCCACACCCATCCTGGGGAGCTGCCTTCTCAAATCTAAATTAAATGTACATTGGAAACATCATTTGCTTTTCCTTAGGATCTGAAGCCCAGATGATTTTAATAGTAATTGCTTCTGTGGATGAATGATCTGAAGGCAGAAATGTGGATTTGTTTCTCACCAGATGTTCTTCCATGCAAGATACGAACCAGTCTTAGGCCTGATCTCCTCCTTTTGAGTCTGGGTCACTTCTCCCTAGTGACACTCAAACATCCAAGCCCTCCCTTATTCCATCTGCTCAGCGCCTCCAGCGTCTGTCCCGCTGCCCTGAAACAGACAGCAGGCCCAAATGCCCTGCACCTTCTCCGGTCATGTACACCTACACAGCGTGAGGAACAGAAATCCAAGTGGCAGCACACTCAGCCACTTTGCACAGGTATACATTTCTAGACCAGTGGTTCTCAACAAGAGGTATGGGACCCCCTGGGGGTACACAGAGGTTTTCCAAGGGGTTCATCAGCTTATCTAGATATCTGCCTAGTTTTACAACAAGCTACATAAAACGCACTAGCAAAGTCAGTGCAAACGGAAATTTCATACAGACAATAGACTTGTTCAGACTGCTCCATATACGATACACTGAAATGTACGTACCATGTTTATATTCTAATTGATTTATTTTACAATTATATGGTAAAAATGGGAAAGTCAGCAATTTTTTTGTATTTTTACGTCTGAGTTAGCAAACAAGTTGTTTTTAAGTGAGGTGAAACTCGGGATACGCAAGACAAATCAGACTCCTGGAAGGGGGACAGTAGTCTGGAAAAGCTGAGAGCCACTGGACTAGCCAAAGGGGCAGGACAAGAGGGAAATCGGACCCCTGTTTCAAAAGGGCATCCCAGGACCATAATGGATCAAGCGATGCATCCTGGCCTATCTCCTAAATGGAGAATTTTCCTTTATATAAGGAACAATAATCATTTTAAGGCACCATAGGCTGGATTCCGATCTCTTTTACAGCAGGTAGACTCCGTTGACTCCACTGACTTACACCGGAGATCAGAACCAGGCCTGATATCTCATGAACCCTCAAAGTCAGAAAATAATGGGATCTCCGCTTTCCAAAGATGCAAGTTCTTGGGATCTGAAGCCAGATCCTTGGAGGTCTTTAGGCATCTAGTTTTCATTGATTTCAATGGGAGTTAGGCACCTAAATACTATGAGGATCTTAGCCCAGGACCTACAATCACAATTCTTATTACCTTCTTGCCTTTTACACCATCACTTCAATTCAGACCTGATTTTAGGAGCCACTATCTCCAGAACCATTAGAGTTGGAAGCCAGGGCTGGACAGCAGAGATCTTATAATCCCAGCTTTTCTCTCAACTGCAACCCCAGCTCTACCAGCCACTTGCATCTGGCCCCAACCACCAGCACTCAAACCCGTTAACACCAGCTGGAAGTAGCAGGGATTCAACTCAGGTCCACCTGCTCTAAAAACACAGATCCTCCCAACCCCTGGATAAGATATGCAGGAGACTCCCCATTAGTTGCTAGCAGTAGAGGGCCTATGACACATAGATGAACCATTCTGATTCCATCCAGTGGTACTATCTACACAGTACCTGAACCACTTAATTACAATCTGGCACAATGGTACCATATGTGTCCAGAGACCCCAAAGCTCAGACATACCTCACCAGCGAAGAAGTGCTAATCCAAAACCTGTCTACTATGGGAGAGAGACATAAAACATCCCTCCAGCCACTTGAGAGTTAAATGGCAGCACAACAGATCACACACTCTCCATTTCTAAACAATCCTTGCTTGTTTGAGGGCTCACACAATTAACACAGCTGGGTCCACACGCTGCTTTTCTGGCTCGGGTGTAACACAAAACCTGCTGTCTCTGCCCTTTTGAATGGACCACGCTCAGCAAGAATGAAACCCTTGAGCACAGCAGCGAAGCCTCAAGTACCCAAAGGCAGGAAAATAAACAGAGAGAACAACCCCAGTGTTAAACGAACAAGGCTTTTGGCCACGTGCTTGGGGGCTGGCATGATCAGCCTGCTGCCTCTGGGTGTGACGCCTGGGTTACTAGTGGGCACAATGCTGCTCATTAAGCCTGTGTTGCTAAGTAGATCAATATTATCTTGCATCTTTGGCACAGGACCCAGGCCACTGGCCTGGCTAGCGCAGGTTCCTGTCTCCAGTGGCAGAGGCACTAGGAAGCTCATCCAAACAACCAGGCCTGCTCCACCTCCCCTCCGACCTAGAGGCAGAACCAAACCCAATCCTGGATCACGGCAGCCCCACCCCTTGGGGACAATAGGGCTAGAGAGTCCCAACTCGGTCCCTAGCTAATGCAGACAGCCCCACTCTGGGGCGATTCTCTGCAGCCGAGAGAGGGCCCACCCGTTCCATTGAGTAGCCCAGGAGGCATGATGAACAAACTAGTACAAGCCCACTTACTGGGCATTGCTTCGTATTTTGCCCTGTCTTCTGGCTCCATCCCCTTCAGGCTGAGGCTGCTGTGCGCCAAACACAGGTGGTCAAGCCATGCAGGGGACTCTAACCCAGCTCACTGCCCTACGCCCAACCTTGGCAGGGATAATGCAGCCAGCGAATTGCTGCTAGGGAGGGGACTGGATTATACAAAAGGCCTAGATGGATTTAGCTTTGTACCCTGCTTGCCCTTCACAGGCTGCGCTGGGATTTCACCCTTCATATCCAGCACCCTGCACTCCTATGTGACACGCCCGCCGGTCCCTGCGTGGACTCAATCCTGTTCTGGGAGAGGACAACTGGCACCCAGGAGGGAATGGGGGCAGCAGCAGAGGGAGGGCAGAAGAAACCCTGCTGCCTCACAGTGCTGAGTCCAGAAATCCCACTGCTGCCAGGAGCCCACACTAACTGGGGCATTGTCCCCTCTAGTGAAGGCTCCCACACAGCTATGGATGAGCCTCCTGTGATCTGGGCTAGCAGAGGTGGCTTTTTTAGCTCAAGCTGTAGAGGTGTTTGCAGATCCCAAAGTCACAGGTTCAATGGCCGCTGCTGAACACACACACACTGGGGTATGTGCAACACAGCAATGGCTGAAATGGCTTGTGGCCAGCCAGGTCACTGCCCCTCACACCACTTCCCACCATCCAAAACGGACAACAGGTACATTCAGTGCTTTAGAAACATTCCAGAGAAGTTAGGTGAGCCAGGACGGCACTCGGCTCACGGCAGCCAACCAGAGCCCTCTGCGGAGCGGCCAGTTAGTGTAGTTTCATGGCTGTGGCACGGGGAGCCCCGGCCCCTCTGACCGCCACAGAGGAGCCTGAGATGCCGGAGTCAGGCCCGAACCCCTCTCCAATGTGAAGACTCAGGCCCAGCACCTGAGGTGAGGCAGGTATGGTGGCCAGATGTTTGGCACTTGGAGCAAAGGTACGTCTGCAATAGCTCTGCCTGGACTTCAAAGCAGACAGAAGCACGGACAGCTCAGATGATGTCTGGGAGGGTCAGCAGTAAATTACTTAGTGTTGCTGAACTGTACACAGGATTAACCTCCCTGTCCTACTGCACCACCGCTTCTTGGCTTGCCAGGCTCCGGGAAGTGCTGTTCTGCGGTGCTAGACATCCCCTCCCAGGGACAGATAGGCATGCAAGAGCAGCCAGAAGGCGGGAGAAACAATGCTGATTTCACTGGATGTGACAGGAAGGCCAAAGCACAGCTGGTGGGAAAGAGGAAACCCAAGAGAGTGGGGGAGATGGTAGCGCTTATGGGCAGAGCCAGCCAGAGCTACAGTCACGTTTCCAGCCAGTTGGAAAGTGACCACAGCCACATGCGCGCACACAGTCCAGGGCCCTGATCCCTGTTAGCCACCCAGGGAGAGGAAGAAAATTCATCTCTGCCTTGTGACCCCTCTGGGGAAGCCTCTCTGCTGGCTGGTAAGACACCTCCCTTGAGCGAAAATGCAGCACAACCGTGGCAGCATGACCACTCTAGTGAGTGGGCCCACAGCCAGGACAAGGGACCTGCTGCAAGCCCCAGAAAAGGCCCCTTGCCTGTAGCTCAGGAGGGAAGGACCTGTGTTTCTGGGGGCGAAGGGACAGCTCTACCTCCCCACAAGACCGATCTGTCCAGCAATTGTCTGCAGGAACGTGGAGGAAGAGTGACTAATCACATGCCCCAGGAACACCTAATGCAATCGCTGAATGGTGGAGAGGCAGGGGAGCCAGGGGACAGCCCACCAAGCAATTCAGCTACACGTGCAAACATGCCACTGGATTTTGTAGCCACCAGTGCTTGTAACTATATTAATGTGCCCCCCCTCCCCCATTTGTGGGGCAGATGGGCTCTGAGTCACTGAGCTCACAGCTCTTCACAAAGGAATGTCATTAGCCCTCTTTGCAGAAGAGGAAATGAAGGCTCAGAGAGGAAGGGACTGGCCTAGGGATCCCATAGTAATTCAGCGGGAGATCCAAGGATCTCCAGCATCCTACCTCCCCGTCTGGTGCAAGCTGACAAAGCTTCTTTGCCAGCTGAGCTCTGCCATTATCCCAGTAAAGAATTTGGCCCATTAATGCCATTAAGTAATACCCCCTCACTGACTTCAGTGTCAGATTGTTTGTTAAATCTCCACCTCTGCAAAACCAGTGTTTTCATCAGCCCTTTGCCTTCCCCTCGCTCAAAGCCAGCGCACCTTCTGGCGCATTAGTTATCAGCGCCCACAGATGAAGACAAGCGCGATGGAGACAGACTACCTTGGCATCCATTCCCAATTTAGTTTGCTTGTGAGACTGTTGAATGTAGGTCTCTAAGAATAGCGCTGTGATGTCTGAACACACGTTTAATAATTAAAGGAGCGGCGGGGAAAGCACAGTGAGCGTTATTGTGTTTGTTTGGTAGAACTTACATCTTCTGTTATTATTACATGGATTTGGTCACCATGGGTCAGTCTCTTTTATCTTAAACATTCCCTGTTAAACATGTGCCAAAAGAGCAACTCAAAGAAACTACTTTGTGCAAAACTCATCTACTCCAGAGCGATTTCACCTGCGCCGACCAGTGAGGGCACTGCAGGAGACCATGATCATCAATTGCAAATACTTTGCACAATGTTTAGATGCACAATTAGGCCTAAGGCTGATGAAAATGTCATTGTATACCAGTGTGCTGCTGGCCGTAGGACCTGAGGCTCATAAGGGTTTTCTTGTGTGATAATCCTGATGACTCAAGCGGGGTGGAGGGTTAAACCCCTGACCCTTCAGCACTAAAGACAGAATCATAGAATAGCAGGGTTGGAAGGGACCTCAGGAGGTCATCTAGTCCAACCCCCTGCTCAAAGCAGGACCAATCCCCAACTTAATCATCCCAGCCAGGGCTTTGTTAAGCCTGACCTTAAAAACCTCTAAGGAAGGAGATTCCACCACCTCCCTAGGTAACCCATTCCAGTGCTTCACCATCCTCCTAGTGAAATAGTGTTTTCTAATATCCAACCTAAACCTCCCTCACAGCAACTTGAAACCCTTGTTCCTTGTTCTGTCATCTGCTACCACTGAGAACAGCTGAGCTTCATCCTCTCTGGAAACCTCCACCCCCTTTCAGGTAGCTGTAGGCTGCTATCAAATCCCCCCTCACTCTTCTCTTCTGCACACTAAATAACCCCAGTTCCCTCACCCTTTCCTCATAAGTCATGTGCTCCAGCCCCCCAATCATTTTTATTGCCCTCTGCTGGACTCTCTCCAATTTGTCCACATCTCTTCTGTAGTGTGGGGCCCCAAACAGGACACAGTACTCTAAATGTGGCCTCACCAGTGCCGAATAGAGGGGAATAATCACTTCCCTCCATCTGCTGGCAGTGCTCCTACTAATACAGCCCAATATGCCGTTAACCTTCTTGGCAACAGGGGCACATTGCTGACTCATATCCAGCTTCTTGTCCACTGTAATCCCCAGGTCTTTTTCTGTAGAACTGCTGCTTAGTCACTCAGTCTCTAGTCTGTAGCGGTGCATGGGATTCTTCACTTGTCCTTGATGACCCTCATCAGATTTCTTTTGACTCAATCCTCCAATTTGTCTAGGTCACTCTGGACCTATCCCCCAGCATATCTACCTCTTCCCTCAGCTTAGTGGCATCCTCAAACTCGCTGAGGGTGCAATTCATCCCATCATGAACCTCTGCCTCTTCAGAAAAGGGTGTATTTCCATCAGCTGTCAGGTACAGTAGCCTGTTACCCTTTTCTGTGTTATATTGCTTCCTTATTCTAAGAGCTGCTGCCACCTGCTAGGATGTAGTGGCACATAGAAGAACAACTCTGTGTTCAGTAAGGGGTGAAACTACAGACATCTCTCCATGCCTGTCTGTGCCAAATGAGCCAGTGTCCAGGCCGGCTTGGTCTGTAGCTTGCCTGATTGCAAAGCCTGGAATCCCTGCCTGTAAGTTGCTGATAGAACAGCCAGTTTGCCTCTGTATGCTGCTACCACCGCCTGGGTTTGCTGTGGCGAGACGAGTCAGTTCGCTGTGTTTCCAGTTCTGGCATGTTGGTGGCAGACAAACAAAGTTGTACATCTCCCTCCCGCCGTGCCAAATTCCTGCTTGTCAATCTGCCCCTGTCCCACTGGCTTTGTTGTGGCATTTTCCAATAAAATGCTTTCTACATCTGGCTCTTGCTATAGGCCCTGCCAGCTGAATTCGCTCCTGGCACAGAGGGACAGATGAAATCATTCCTCCTCATGCACGGTTAGTGATGACAGCCCCTCTACCTGGGCACTTCAAAGAGTGGCCATTCCCCTTCCCGCCAGCATGCGCCATCCCACATGAAAGACCAAGACCATGCTCAATATAAGCAGTTTACAAAGGGCCCCATTACCAGGTAGTGCATCCCACTGCCTGCAATGCAATCTGAGCAATTTCCTTGACAAGTCAGTTTTTTAAATGGAGGATGGGGGAGAAAGAGGCCTTTCCCCAAAGCCTCTAAACAAGCTGTAAAATAGATTGAGCATTAAACCCGGCCATTCTGCCAGGAGTCAAGGCGAAGAAGCAGGAACAGCACCTTGCAACGAAGTGACACTAGCAGAGGCCTTGGGATAGCTGCATGCATTGAATCGGTGAATGTTTTCTTGGGAGATTGGGGGCAGATGAGGACTGGCCCAACAGAGAGCAAGGGTGGGTGGAGAATGACCCCAGGCTCATACATTGACCATCTGGCACTTCCCCCTCCCTAGAAAGATAGTCACCCCCTGGGATGGCACCTCCCTTCTCCCACATTGACATCCCCTCCTCTTCCACTCCCTCATGCCCAGAGGAGGAACACTCACTCTTCCCCATCTCTGAAAGCTGCCGGCCCGGCAGAGCCCATCCTGCCAGAAAACAGCTCGGGGCTGAGAGGAAACAGGCTGCAGTAGAAATAGCCAACCTATTTCAGGGTACACTGACATAGGGGAGCAGAGGCTGGGCTGGAAAAGCTGGGCCTGCTGTCAGGCAGGAAATGAAGAGCCCACATGCAAAACAGCAAGGAGGCTGCAGGTTGGGTTCGAAGGGGAAGGGAGCGCAGGACATGTGGGGGAGGGAGAGAGGGAAATCTACGGCATAGGCAGAGCTAGGAGTGTGGTCAGGGAGTCCCAAACTGGAGTAGCAGGGGGTGCAGAGTGATGCCAATTGGCAGAGCCCCCTGCAGAGGAAGCCCCCCCGAGACCCTGCCCTGGTCAGCCCCAGATACAAAACCCACGCAAAGAAATAGCAGTTTTAAAGCAGATTACCCCCTGCAGACTCCAGCTGCAGCCCCCCCTCCCTTCATAGTCCAGACACCCTAGAGCTGCCCTGAGCTCCCACCTGCTGCATGACTCCACTGAGGGCAGCAGGATGACTCTGGCTTTTCCCCATGTAAGAGAGCAGGCTCCAGCCCAGTTCCCTCTCCCCCCCCCCCCCCCCTTTAGGTCTCCCCCTTACTCTCACAGAGATTGTGGAGCACACAGCAAGCAGCAATAACAAACAGGACATTGGTTTGAGTTCCCCCGGCTCGACTCTTAAGCCTCCTCCCGGACCTGCTCCGGCTCGACTATTAAGCCCCCCCCCCCCCCCCGAGTTCCCACTGGGGTGCGATATTACCCGTATCTATTGCACCAGGGCCTTACACAGACACTGCTCTTCCCACTCAGGCGCTCAGCACAGTCATGGTGCTTGTGTTTGCTCCTGTGACTGATGCCCAGGCTTAGGGCATGGAAAACTGGCATGCGCTGTGCTCAGCAGGGGAGAGAGGCTGCTGCTGCCCCTGGGATCCTTCTGCCAATGCCTGCTGGGGTTGTGCCCTGCTGGCCAGGGGCCTAGCTCCATTAACGTCCTTACCATAAACACCAAGGGGAGGCACCTTAATGAAGCTGAGCTGATGCTAAATCTTTGCCGGGGGTGGGAACTTGCTGCAGTGGCTCAGAGACGGCCCCTCAGTTGGAATGATGGGTTTGCACAGAGCTACTGCCTCCTATTCACTGCAAGGGGTGCCCCAGACGTGGGGTGTGGGCATCTCCCCTACAAAGGGTTAGTTGACACCACCTCACCCTCAGGGCAGGGTCAAGCAATTGGAGTTGGTTCTCATGGAGTCATGCTTCTATCCTACATTCCATTGGGGCAGGGCGTTGTCACTAATGCTCCTGGCCAGGTGAGCTCTTACAGAAACCCCAGTGGTTATTTTCTCTGCCCTGCTGCAGCCTCTCTACTGCTACAGACATGCTGCTCTGAGGCTAGCCCCCACCCTGCTATTCCTATGCCACTCACAGGGTCTCCTAGGGCAGGGCTATGCACAAGGCGAGCATGCTTGCAGCCTCACTGCTTAGCAGCAAGCACTGGCCAGTCAGGCGGGAGAAAATCCACAGCCCTCTCTCCTCCCCATTGACTCCCGGTGCTGCTAACAAGGAACTGTTCACTAAGTCTTGGGGTCCTCCTCCCACCTCTGTCGTGCCTGGGCTCTGTCTCTAGACCCCTGAGCGAAGCCAGGTGCCACTTGAGTGGCAAGCACTTCTCTGTTTGGGAAAAGCCTCCTGCAGCCAAGGCCGGGCGGGTGCAATGAAGGGACCCCTGGAGGTGGTGAGCAGAGCACAGAGCCGCCTCTCCCAGACCTTGGCTCGGTTTGAGTGAAGAGTCGGGCTGCTCCTGATTCAATCCCAAGCCATTAGCCCACCTATGGGTGGAGAAAAAACAATCCCACTAGGTCTCTGTGCCCTCCTGGAATGAATTCGGGAGGAAATTAAACCCCCCAACAGGATTTTGGTGCCATCCCAGCACGGCCTCTGCTGCTTGTGTCTCAGGGACAGCACCCAGAAAAGGAACCATGGGCAGCATTAGCAGTCAGTGCCCAAACCCTGCCTCAACATGGCAGCGCCTTGATAAGCTGTCAAGGCCTATTTCTGAGCAGTAAAGCCCCCTCCATCACCCATACAAAGCTGCACCCTGGCTGGATTCATCACAGCACGTCAGCAAAATGGATGAAATTGGGCTCACTCACATGTACCTCCCCTTCCTGCTTTCAATGCATGAGCCTCTTTGGGTCTCCTAGCACTGGACCAGGGTCACATTCACCTCCCCTGGTTGTCAGGCTGAGCCCAGGCTGTCATGGGAGGCTGAAGTTTATTTCCTTGGGCTGGTAAGAAAGATCAGGCCCAGAACCACATACAGCGCATGTCTCTACTACTCCAGCTGGTCCCTGATTTCTAGCAACTGTTCATACTTGCTAGCCACTACAAACAGGCCTCGGGAATCGAGCTAACCTGCTTGGGACCTGGGCATCCTTTGCCCATCTGGCAGGAGAACTAGACTGTCTGGATGTGCCAAAATGCTACTGATTGTTTCCAAGCTGCCTGAAATTAGCAGCTGAGCTTCCCGGGGGTGGAAGAGATGTCAGAGAGAGAAAGAGAGAGACACACACACACACACACACACAATCTCTTTGAAGCTGAGGTTGATGCCTCCCTCACTGACAAATGTAACATATCAACACAGAACCATCGCTTTCCAGAGATGCTCCCTGCGTTCAGCAGCCAAGCAGGGATATTGCAATGTGCAGTACACGCACGCAGAAGTGAGGTTCCCCCCCAGCCCAGCCACAGGGAAGGATACGGGCTCTGCCAGTAGCAGCTAGATGAACTGCTAGAGACCTTCCCCAGTAGTGGGCTGTGGTTTTAAGAGCAGAAGGAATAGGACTCCATTTCCAGTTTCCCGAGCAGGTGTGTGTTCTAGACCATGACAGACACTGAGCCCTGCAGCACCCAGCTCTGTTACAATGTTCTTGCACTTAACATCCTTCTTCCCGTAATTTGAATTCGGGTGGGCCTGGGAGCTGCAGGAGTCCTGTCTCGCTGTGGCAAGGGGCTGGGATCATGAGTCACAGATTAGGAGCAATCCACCTAACATGGAATGGACAGGTGTTAATAGATGGGCTTACCTTTTTCTAGCCCCTTCAATCCTCCCAATACATGCTGGGAACTGTCCTCAGAGTATGGCATGGCATCATCCAGCACTCAAATACAGCCATCTCTGGAGTGAAGCAACAGCAGCGCACTAATGCACAGCAATGCTACACACGTCAGGACAGAAAAGGAAGAATAATTGCTACCCTGTCCAGTTCTAACTGCAGAGGGGATTTGGGCAGGCACAGAGATCACCTGGCATTTCTAACATATCTTCAGTCCCTTGAAAAGTGTACTGACTACAGGCATTGTGTGTCCAGGCCTCTGATTCTTGGGAAAGTATTAAATTCAGTGTGCCATCCAGAACCCACTGATGGTCACAAGTGGGTGTGGGAACTCCCACAAAGCACAGCACCTCCCACTCAGGGAGACTCGGGCAGTGGGGGATAGGAGGGGTCTGTGCAATTGTACCAGGGCGCCCCCCTGCTGGCTGCATCCAGCATCACAAAGAAGGGCACCACAGCTTGGGAGGTGCTGCCAAGACTGGTGAGGCAGACTCTGAATACAGCATCCAGTTCTGGAGCCCACATACCAGAGCAGGAGCAGAAAAGAACCAGTGATTTAAGGCCTGGGGGGAGGGGGGAAAATGGCCTGACTGTGAGAGACTGAAGGAGCTCCATCTGCTTAGCTTATCAAGACGCAACTTGATCACAGTGTGCAAGTACCTGCATGGGGAGAAAACACCAGGTACTAAAGGACTTTCTGATTTGAGAGAGACAGAACAATAATCAGTGGCTAACAGCTTAAGCCAGAAAAATTCTGCTGAGAAACAAGGGAAGTGGTGGATTCTCCATCGCTTGGAGTCTTCAGATCCAGGCCAGAACCTTTCTGGCAGAGATGCTTTAGCCAAATGCAGGTCACCAGGCTCAGTACAGGGGGAACTGGCTGAAGTTCTCTGGCCTGTGCTATGCAGGAGGTCATGTCAGATGATCTAATGGTGCCTTCTGGCCTTAAGAAATTGCTGAAAGTGCCTCCTACCCAGTCATTGACCCAGCCGGATCCTGCTTAGCATGGGAGAGCTAATGGGTTCTAACCAACAGGCAGCCAACCCCCCTACCCCCAGTAAAACAACCTGAGAAACCCCATTTCCTCCCCTCTCCCTCAGCAAGGCCAGTGCCCTCTACTCACATATGATGGCCACGGGAGTGAGGTTGCATCCGTAGCTCAGGATTACAGAGCACAAGCCAGGCCTAGGGTGCTGGAGCTGATCAAAGCCTTATCCATGCCAGGCAGGGAGTCCAGCCCGCACTGCCACTCCTGGCCACAGGCAAAATGCCTCATGAGCAACACTCCCTGCAGAAGGTGCTGGTGGAACGTACAGCACCAGACGGCGCAGCCTGGGCCACTGGAGGCCTGGGGCAGGGTCTCAGTGGCTCACCCCGAATGGGCAGCATAAGTAGTGACATTATTTCTGATACAGAGCCACACTGCACAGGGACCGAGGGGGACCCCATTATCTATGATTGACCATTATGTGCAGTCTCTCTCTAACCCAGAATCATAATGATTTACAGTGATAATGAATCTACAGTGACATATTTAGAATGCGTTGGTATGATTGTGCCTTGGACTGAAGAGGATTGACGACGGAGGAGTCCAAGCAGCATGTGGGTCATCAGTAGGTGGACTAACTCCTGGCTTCCTCATGCGGCTTGGACTCATGCAAAAAACTCCCCCTGAAGTCAACAGGAATTTTGCAATAGTAAAACCAGACTAAGAACTTCAGGCATTAGCCCAATAATGAAGTCTATTTTTCTAAGCATCTCTCATTCGAAGGCATTAATGGCACATGCTGCTCAGCCCAGCGTGATTGGCAACGATTGTTTTCCCCTTGTTACAGAGGAGGAAACTGAGGCACAGAGCCGTGCCGTTACTTACCTCAGGTCCCTTGACTTAACATGCAAGCTGTGAAGAGAACCCATATAGCTCTAGGAAGCACCATTAGCTGAAGAGTGCTGGGTCCCCAGGGAAGGATTCCAGGGGAGGGGATGGAGGAGGATTTGCTGATGCAGAGGTTTTATCTTGCTCATTAAATAAATGGCCAGTGTGTGTGTTTATTCCAACGGATAAATGGACCTGACTACATCTCTAGGCACAGACCAATACTGACAGGGACAGTTAATAAACCCAATGGTCCAAAACAAACAAGACTCCCAAACTGTGTTTCTCCCTTCCGCGCCGCACTGCCTTCTTCAACCCCTACAGAGAAACCTTAGGTGGACACAGGTCTTGAAACAGATTCTGAACATCCCCAGACCCAAACTCCACAAACCCAGGGGCTGAGCTGGGCACTTCCTCGCAGCCTGCCACCAAAACCTGCCCTTTTAACCCATTTGGGTACAAGGGCCTTGGCTCCCAGGATCACCTGCAGAGTGAGGTGGGCCAGCTAGGACAGGGTTGGGGCAGAGCCCTGCAAGGTATGAATTCCTCCAGCCTGCATCCACCAAATACATTCCAGGCCATGCCAATGATGGAATGAGCCACTCATAGGCAGCTCTCTCTCCAGGGACCAGCTCCACAGCTGCTGCGAGGTAACAGGGCTCCATCGAAGCCAATGATGCTGTGCTGATTTATGCCAGCTGAGGCCCCTAATGCGGTAGGGCTCCAGTGGACATTTCTGCTGCAATTCCAACCACAGCTCTGGAGAGCGCGGGGGGAGTTTGAAGGGCCCTGAGTTTGGGTGGCTCGGAAAAGCTTAATTAAAGCTTCGCCCAGCCTCTTGAGCCTTCCACCTTGCTGGAAACACCCTAAGAACAGTCCTTCCTGGGGCACCTCAGTGTTCTGGGTCAGGGCAAGCAAGTAGCTCAACCCAGCACCAGCATTACAGACCGCTTGGCATCAGCTCAGCCTTAGAAATGGGCACCCCCTTAGAGGCAGGGCACATGCATGGGCCAGCCCTCCCCCACCACTGGACTCTGCCTCCATCATTAAAGAGTAGCACATGACAGGGTGCATGCAGCAGACGTGTGCACTGACATGCATGTCGCTCTACTGCCACCTAGGGACATGTAGAGTAATGGTCAGTTGAAGCATGGTCTAGTCGTGGTCCAAAGATTGAGATCAGGATTGGGTCCTATTCCCAGCCCTTTTAGTGACGCTGCACTGTGCCTCAGTTTCCCTGTTTAAGGGGGATCAGGGTACCGATCCACATCACGAGGCATGCGAGGTTTAGTTCATTAACATGTGCAATAGGCTTCAGAAGCCTTGGCTAGAAGGTGACACTGATGGGCCATGAGCCACAGACAGGAATTCCAGCTGTCATAAGTAGTGCATAGGAAACCAACCGTGGGTCTTGGACTTTGAGCTACTGCCTTCCCTGTGCCCTAGGCCTGGGCTGGAGCAGTCACCCCTAGGCAGGGAACAGGGGAAACTCAGTCTCCACGGGGCACCTCGGCTGAGCTGCCAGCAACAGGATCATTCACCCCACTTATTCTTGGTCTGAGACCCACCAACTCATCTCACACAGTCCCTGACCAGCCATCAGCTGGTCACAGGATACAGTCACTATCCCCAGGGGCTGCATTTCAGCTGAACTGCCTGTTCCCACTTTTTTTACTGGGTCCTAAGGGCACCCACCTGGGCTACATCTAGCTATGCCACTGTCACAGAGTCACCGGGCGATGCTCTGGAACTGCTCCCCACAAAGCCAGTCAGGACTTTGGGGAGCCTCCTCTCCCTTGGAGAAGACTTGTTCAGGGCAAGAAGCTCACACGTCTTCACCTCCTGGGTCTCTCCTTGGAGCATTCAGCATCCTCTGCCCCTCCGTGGGCTTCCCACAGCGAGCCCACCCAGGCGGGGTCCTGGGGAAGCCACAGGGTTCTGCACCCCCACTTTGCAGTCAGACGTGACTCTCAGCCAGCAAAACAGAGGTTTATTCGATGACAGGAACAGGGTCTAAAACAGAGCTTGTAGATACAGCGAACCAGACCCCTCGGCCGGGTCCATTCTGGGGGGCAGTGAGCCAGACCCCTAGGTCTGCACTTCACTCCTTATCCCCAGGTAGCTCCAGACTAACCTCCCTCCAGCCCCTCCTCTCTGCTCAGCTCCTTTCCCGGGCCAGGAGGTCACCTGATCCCTTTGTCTCCAACACCTTCAGTTGGCACCTTTGCAGAGGAGGGGCCCAGGCCATCAGTTGCTAGGAGACAGAGTGCCCGGCATTTAGGGGCACTGGCCCCTTCCTCTGTAGCAATCACACACCCTTATCCCACCACCTAGATACTTAAGAACTGCATAGGGGACACTGAGGCACCAACACAGTGTTCAGAGCAAACATTAAGAACAGTCCCAGTTCGTCACAGCCACCAACTCTCACTGTGCTAGTGCAAGTCTCAGGATAGCAGGTGCTTTTTTTAAAGTCCCAGCTCCTGGAGTCAGATGATTCCAGGAGAATCTCTGCTTTATTTTTATTAAAAGGTTTCCACCCCACCTGGCTGCAGAAGCAGCTTATAAATGTGACTCCTAGTGGCTTAAAAAGAAAAATAAACAGCACCCAACATTTCCTGTGTGTAAAATCCCCTGAGTTTTAAGCCTCTCTCATGATTTTCAGGGCCCAACTCATGATTTTTGAGGGCCTGCAGTGGGCACCAATATACTACAGGCTTTGCTCCATGGCCAAGGGTAGAGCTCCCAGGGCACCCCATAAAGGGCACAACCAAGCTCTGAACTCACCCAGACTTTGGTCTTCCCTCTCCTGGCACGTGATAGCACAGGTCTGACCAGAGAAAACACCCCTCCAGGTGAGCCTCTGAGAGGCCACCCCTTCCAGGGGTGCTGAAGATCAAAGGGGAAACTGGACCCAAGTGAACATAAGACTATGGTAGAGCCTCTAGCAGGGCAGATCCCAGTCCAGCACCCAAAGGCCATCCTCAGCTAACAGCCCCAAAGTAACAATTCAGTATCAGAATCTCCTTTTTCCCCCAACACAGGGTCATCACGCCAGCAGCTCTGCTGTCAGCCAGCCACTGAGATGTGCTTTTCCCCAAAGCACAGCCAGCTGACCTGCTCCTGGGGGTGTGTGAAAGAGTGGGATACAACAAGGCTGCTTTAACCCTGAGCAGTCCTTAACCCCCACCTGCCCGGCAAATGGTTTATATGGCCCCTTCCCCATCACACTCCTGTTTTCACTTGAATTTACTGATTGCCAATTAACTCAGGTTGGCCAACAACTTTGCAAATGCTAATTGGATGCTCCAGAGAGGTTTGGTCCAGGAGAGGGTCTGCAGGTGAGTCTGTGCTCTATCCTAGGCTTGCCTGGCCTGGTGGTTAGACCCATGTTAGCTAACCCGGTTCAAACCTCCAGTGTAGACAGGGATGCGTAGATGGTAGCATGTCCTCACTGGTGGAGATAAGCCTGGGGCCCAGCTGTTCCCTAGGAAGCCTCCAGAACAGGGCTGGGCCATTTGTGAATTTCACTCTGGGGTTTCTCATTGCACTGAAAATAAGCTGTTCTCTTAATTAGTTGATCAAGCCTGCGAATCAAGGAACCCCAAACTCTCTCGCCCTCCCAGGAGGGTACTTTCCACTCCTGATTGCTTATCCACCTGCCCAGGGCAGGAAGGGGAAGGGCTGCTGGAAGGGTGGGACAGGCAGCACTTTCCCAGCTGCCACCTGATAACAGATCCTAATCAGGCTTCTGCTGGACTCCTCTGTGGAGGGGTGTTATCTCACATAGCACAAAGGGCCGGATGCTGTTGCTGGATCTCACGGTCTCTCATCTCAGGCAGTGAGAGGGGCCTAAGGCCCAGATCCTCAAAGGTATTTAGATGCCTAACTCCCAGCGGGCCCACCTAAGTATCCATGTAGTATGTACAGGAGCCTCCAGCCCCAATGGGTTAGCATCACCCCAGGGAGATGCTGCTTCCTGCTGGACAATGTATTGCAGGGAGTAGGGACCCTGCTGGCAGGAAGCCCTGCTGTTATGCAAAGCTAGGTGCACTTCCCCTCTGCCAGGGAGCTACGAAGGCCAGCAAGCCTGAGAGCCATTCCGGGCAGCAGCCTGATTCCTCAGTGGTGGGGGAAGAGCAGGGTTTCAGTAAAAGCACCGCCTCATCTGAGAGAGCTGCTCCTGCTCGATCCAACAGCCACCCAAGCGCTGAGCAAAGGATGAGTCGCAGTAGCAGCAATTGTGACAGCGATTCACTCATCTCCACCCAACAGCACTTCCCCACGCAGGCCAGCATCTGCTTAGAGCATCTATTCCTCCCTAACCAACTGCAGGCAGAGTCCGTCTTCAAACAGAACTGAATAAAACATGAACCGACACAGGCCCCAGTCACAAACTCAGCCCCAGCCCCTCCTAGCCCCCTTCACTGTCTTATTGTATTCTAAATACTTGCTGGCTCCTCACTCCCTGCTTTGGGGCCCAATCTTGTCCCTTTAAAATCACTGCCACAATGCACATTGGCTCCGGGGGAAGCGACATCAGACCTTTGTCCACAATCAGACGAGTCCAATATCCTCCATTACAGAGCCTCTGCCTGTGGGATTTTCAGCCTATTCAAAGCACAAAGTGCTGGAAATCTTGCTGGAATGCTGTGACAAACTGGGAATGTTCTTAATGTTGCTCTGAATACTGTGTTGGTGCCTCAGTGTCCCCTATGCAGTTCTAAATATCCAGGTGGTGGGATAAGGGTGTGTGATTGCTGCAGAGCAAAGGGCCAGTGCACCTAAATGCCTGGAACTCTGTCTCCTAGCAAACTGATGGTCCTGGGCCCCTCCGTCTGCAAAGGTGCCAATTGAACCGGTGTTTGGAGACAAAGGGATCAGGTGACCTCCTGGCCCGGGAAAGGAGCTGAGCCAAGAAAAAGGGGAAAAAAAGGGGAAGAAAAAAAAGGGGGGTTTTTTGTTGTTTTTTAGCCCCCCTGGAGCCCTGGGCCCCCCCCTGAGAACAAAAAGGAAACCACCCATGGGGGGGGGTCCTGGGGGCTTTTTTATCACCCTTTAAACCCCAGAAAAAAAAGGACCCGACCGAGGGGTCCGTTCGCTGTATCTACAAGCTCTGTTTTTAGACCCTGTTACCCTGTCATCGAATAACCTCTGTTTGCTGTGGCCTGAACGAGTCATGTCTACTGCAAGTGGGGGTGCAGGAAATCTGGGCTTTCCCAAGACCTCCGCTTGGGAGTGGGCTCGCTGTGGGAAGCGCACGGAGGGGCAGAGGATGCTGAATGCTCCAAGGAGAGACCCAGGAGGTGAAGCCGTGTGAGCTTCTTGCCCTGAACAAGTCTGCTCTAAGGGACAGGAGGCTCCCCAAAGTCCTGACTAGCTTGGTGGGGAGCTGTTCCAGAGCATCGCCCGGGGACTCCATGACAAATACCTAATCGACATGGGAAATTTCCAGCAGAATCTTTGGGACCTAAAATTTTAGATCAGTATCCTGACTTCTGGACGTGTAACTGTTACATGGGTGGGAGTCCCCAAGGAGTGCCATTACGGATGGTCTCACACCATTTGTTTTTCTAAATGCAAGTTAGATCTTGGAGAAATGCTTACTCCTAGATGCGGTGCAGTTCTTTTTAGAAGCGGCCGAGCAGATCCCACTGCTGTGTGCAGATCCCCAGTCAAGTCTGTTCTGCCTCATCACTGACCGAGAATCATCCTTAGCCATAGCTGCTGCTCACAGGTTATCCCCACGCAAACCAGGTGCCAAAACTTTACATAGTGCTACAGCATGATCGTCCCCTTCAAGAGTATAAGCCTCTCTGCTCCTTGTTCCATTAGGCTAGGTCCACTAAACGCTCCCTTGGGTCACCCAGACTTGATCTCGACTGGTCTCTGCAAGCCCCTGGCTCTTTTGACAGTTTTCTAGTATTGATCAAAGTAAAATTATTTGGCTCCGAATGCACGTACCAGGGAAATCAAATTCAAATAGTCCCCTGGAATGGCCCATCAAACCCATACAGGATCCCATCATAGCCACTGGTGCTCTGGGGAAGTCAAGGACCAGTCTAAAATGCACCCAGCCAATTCCAAACTGCTGTTTGGGGGTGGGGAGGGGAATATTCATTAACAGGCCACAGGTGAGAGGACACTGGCCAGGAAGGAGATGTCAAGGCACTAGGCCCTTTCATCCCGGATGCCAGGGGGCCTCTGGCACCAGAGAGAGGAGTTCTGGGGCCAGCTGCAGGGGCAGTGGCTGCACCAATGTCCAGCTGGCAGTGTGCCCTGTGCGGTCACCATCCCTGTGTTTGTTCCATGGGACAGCGAGCCACATGGCAACACTGAGCACTCACAGAGACGGCCATCTGGACTATGCACACTGCATCCTCAGGTGCTGCCACACCACGTCATCCCAGCCCGGCCAGGACACAGGGCAGACCATGGAGCTTGGGGCTGCCCCCCCACCCTCCCCCGTCTGGCGGTGGGTGGCAACTACAGGCCACTATTCCTCACTCACACACTTGCTCTATGTCCTATCGAACTATGAGGGACACACCATCCCAGCACACTGGAGAGCTGGGATCAGCTCCCAGCCAGGCCACAGTCTCCTGGGCTCCAATACAGGCGCCTGACTGGATAGACACTGGTGGGGAAAGTGGGCTCTAGGTTAAATTACTTAGCTACTCAACTGCTGCTGCTTCCCCTTCTGGCTGGGCTGACCCGGGATAGCTACTCAGCTTTTCTGAGCAAATCAATAAACATCCTGTGCTGCCTCTGCTCTCCCGACTGAGTCGCAGCCCAGCAGGAGGAGCTGGCGGCAGGGTGCCTGGCTTCCAAACCCTTCTTCACACGGTTTAATTCCTCTAAAGCAGAGGAAATTGACCTGCAGCTGGCTCCATTGCTCCCCAGCCCAAGCTTTGCTGACACACCGAGATCTGTGGGCTTGGGGCTGTAACCGAAGGGGAAGGGCTAGCCTGGAGTTTCAGTGAGATACCAGCTCCTTCTATCGAGTGAGCCCGAAACTGCACCAAAAATACAAACAAAGGCCTGGCTGGTTCTGATTCCCTCCTTAATATCCCTACCTAATGAATGCAAATAAACAGCAGGAGTGGCCATTTCACAGGCCACTCTGCCGGCACCATTCCAGCTTGCTGCCCCCTGGCACTGATTCCCCACCTGTGTCCCTGCTGCTCCTGTGGGAGATGCGTGGCTGGATAGACACAATACACTGAGCCGTACACACCGCTGCAGGAGATGGAGTCCAACCCTAGGAGGTTTCATTCATCGGTTCCTGATCAGTGCCTGGCTGAACTTCCCAGCAGCTTGGGCCTTGGTGCGGGAACTCCAGGGCCCTGCTCCTAATTTTTTATACCAGTTTATACCTCGACTCCTGGGTCCATGCACCATAAATCCCACACTTTGCATCTCCCCAAAACAGAGCTCAGAGGTTGTGGCTCCAACACACTCCGGTCAAGCCCCTGAGACAATGAGATCCATGTGGTCCCTGAACGGCCTTCCTGAGGGAAGGGGTGGGAGCCCATAACTGGGGCTATGTTAAACCAGACACCACCAAGCACTAGGAAACTCCTCTGCCCTGGGGAGTGGCCAGGCTGGGAACTTGCAGGCACTTTCCACCGCTAACCCCTCTGGAAAATACCAGAGCATTGACCAGCCCTGGTTCAGAGCACAGAGCCATTGGCACTTACTGTGCAACGCTCTAGGATTTCTAATCAAGTCAATTCCTGTTGGAGTCCCCTGGAAGGGGATTCTCTTCGGGTGCACTGTGTCCCCTCTTGTGCCCATGGCATTCTGGGATACCAGCTGGCTTTTATGTTATGTTCTTATGTTACAGTGAGCAAATCAACAGGGAGGTTGCATTTCCTTCTGCTAATGCAGGAACCATTAGCGATTTATTTGCCGGCTGCAGTGCTCTGTGGGAAATCTCCCACTTCTACCAGCACTGGTTTGACCCTACCAGTGGTCTCAGCAGTAGTGCAGACAGGGCTCGGGAGGTCGCTTGATTTGTTACTGGACCCCCCTCCATGCCTGCTGTGAAACTGAAGCCTTTTGGTCCAGGAGCTGTTAGCACGGCAATCTACCTCCCATCCCTGAGGAGTGCTCCCTGGGCGCTGCAGAGGCAGGGGGCTTAGCCCCTGGTAGGGAAGAAGCTAGCCTATGGCTGTGATGTCCATCTCTGAAGCTCCTATGTCCCTGTCTGGGTCTCCTGTAGTGTAACCAGTGCTTAATTTGTAATGAGAGGTGCTGGGGCTCAAGCCATTTTTTTAAATTCATAACTGATGCAGCAATCCTAGAGGTGCAAGGGCTCTGACCTGCCAGGCCCAGAGGTGCCAGGGCTCTGACCTGCCAAGCCCGGAGGTGCCAGGGCTCAGCCCTGGCACAAATCAAACACTGCCTGTACCACAAAAATCCCATGAAGCAGCTCAAGTTTAGGAAAGCATGCATCCAGCTGCAGAGAAAGTGGGGAGTCAGCACTCCCCAGTGGCCATAGCGCTGTGGTAGTGGGGAGTGCATGCAGCCCCATGACAGGCTGGTGGGAGCTGCAGCGAAACCACACAGCTCCTTTGATCTGTGAACCAAAGCACTGGCAACTCCCGTCCCATCCCAAGGCCAGTGACACAGCACCTGCAGAGAGAGGTTCAGTGTGACTGACATGCAGTTCAGGAATAAATCACAGTGCAGCCCCAGCATCCCCTGTCCCGATGCCCTGGGGTGGGACTGGGAGAAGGGTCCAGGCTAAGCAAGGGGCTGGGTAAGATCTGTCTGGTTCCAGCCCTTCATGACCCCACCTTCCCTGGGGGATGGTCCAACAAGCTGTTACTCCTGCTTTTAAAGAGCCCTCCCCAGAGCGGGCGAGGATCATATGTCACCCACTCCCCACTTTCTCTCTCCATGGTGCCATCTGGCCTGGCGCTCGCAGCCTTAAACTGTGTCCGGAAACACCTTTTTCCTGTTCGCTGGGCTGTGGCGCAGGGCTGGAGCAGGAAAGACTTTGCATCTCAGCAGGTTATTTATAATCCATCTCCCAGCGATCGGGGCCTGCTTCTCTGACACTGCCAGGCCAGAATTAGACACACTGACCTAGCTAAACGCTGCTTTTGTTCCAGTCCAGGCCCCGTTAGCCAGGTGCAGCCACTCCCTGACACAGAGCACTAAGACTGGCAGGGGCCAGGAATCACCTGCTTGTGCAGCATCAGGGTAATAGAAGCCGTCTAACGCGCAGTCATATACCCGTGGGCCCCATTCACCCCAGGAACGCTGGAGATTTCAGCAGGTTCACACCAGGGACACATCGACCGCTGTGCTTGGACTACTCCTCTTCTATTTCCAAGTATTCCTTCTGCTCTGGTCCCCCTGCACTCCCTCTGTCCCCGTCTTTGATTTCCCCATCCCTTCTCTGCTCCAGTCCCCTGGTCCCTCTCTGCTCTGATCCCCAGTCCCCCTGCATCCTGATCCCCTTCCACCCTGTCCTGATCCTGCCTCCCGTCCTGCTCTGGTGCCCTCTGCCCTGGCCTGGCCAGTGCATCCAGCAGCAGCACCTTGCAGGCTAGACCCACACAGAAATGCTGTTTGCCCCTCAGGGGCCTGCCTGGCTCATGGGAACCCTGATTCCCCGCCAGGACAGGCTCAATGCCACATCCCCCTTCCTGTCCCCAGGCCAGTGGAACTGTCACTAACACTGCTGCTCCCACGCCCCAGCTTTGGCTGGACTGTGTCTTCTGAGGCTGCTGCTGAGCCCCTGGGCCTATCTCTAGGCTCAAGCTCTCAAGGCTTATGCTTTGAGCTCCAGTGGGCCCAGGTTCAATCCCTGAGGTGACTCAGCCAGGCACCCTCGTAGCTTTGCTACAGCCCTGGGATGGGCCTGGCCTGACAGTCACCACAACAGAGCAGACTCTGCACCACCTGCGGCCTTGAACCCCAAAGGCAGAGCTCCTCCAGCATCCCTCCCCTCACACCCATACAGTCCCCCCCATCT
The DNA here is from genome assembly GCF_003597395.2 of Chelonoidis abingdonii. NCBI lineage: Eukaryota > Metazoa > Chordata > Testudines > Testudinidae > Chelonoidis > Chelonoidis abingdonii. The sequence goes on from NC_133772.1 coordinate 23,889,358, forward strand.
TTGCAAGCTCCTGCATTGCCAGACCAACCCCCAGCAGCCCATGCAAGATCCCATCACATCCTGCTTTTTGTTTCTGCCCATGTTGCCTCCGGCTCATCATTTCCCAATCCCACTCTGCACCCCCATCCCTACCCGATACCCTCCTCCACTTTCACCCACTGTCTTCCAGGTGCTGAGCAATTCTGCCCTTTTGTACACAGCACTGAATACCTGGGGCTGTTCAGGAACAGAGCCGGCTCCCAAAGGACCACGTGATCAGTGTGCCTCTATCCTTGTCCTACCCCATCGCCTCCCCCACCTCCTGTCGTTCTCATGGCCTGTCAGCTCTCTGGGGCAGGGACTCCATGGGGCTATGCACCTCTGCAGCACCATGTAGGGAGCAATAGCAGCGCTGTCTCCTATGGGGGCATGTGCTGCCCAATTTATGCAAGGAAATATTTATTTTTACACGGTGCATAACTGGCCTGAGGAACTCACTGCCACTGGATACCACTGAGGCCAAGAGCCCTGTAGGAGTCAAAGAGGGATTGATAATGAGAACAGACCCAGCTACATTATGGGTTAAAAATAGGGCTATAACCCTCCTGCTTCAGGGCCTGAGCCACCCTCTAATGATGGGGTCAGGAAGAAACTCCTCTCTGAGCAGGTTGTTCCATAATTATCCATGGCGAGGTGAGTCCTTCCACTTTCCTCTGAAGCAGCTGGTGCCGGGCACTCTCAGAGCCAGGATACTGGCTAGATGGTCTCTGGTCTGATCTGGGCTGGCCAGGCCTGTGTTCTGGGTCCAGTCTGCTCTGCTAGTAAAGTTTTGCAGAGAACCAGGCCTGAAAATAAAGGCCTACACCAATCAAGGAAAGTCTCCAGCTCAGACAGGATGTGTGGCACCAGAACATGGCCCACTGCATTCCGGGGCACCAGCCAGGAACAGAACCCACCCTTGCCCTGCCGCCAGGCTGGGCATTAGCCACACGCCCAGCCTTCCTGCCCCCCAACACACTGTTCTAATCCCACTTACGGGTAGTCCTGCTGTGGTGAGACGCTGCTGGAATGCACCGCAGGCCCCAGCCAGACGGGGCGGGAGGGGTCGAGCAGCTGGCTCAGCCCAGAGATCTTCTGTCCAAGTCCTGAGTGGACTGGAGGCCTCCGAGGGCTTAGAGTGAGCTCTGCAGGAAGCTCAGACCCTCGCCCCCCAGGCACCTTGGCACCTGCGTGGCAGTGCCGATCCCAGCAGCTGAGAGGCCTGCTCCTTCACCTAGCAATCAGGGTAAGGGTCTGTCCTCCTGGCCCTGCTCAGCTGGACCTCTAGGGATAGGGGGGAATTGAGGCACCTTGTGGCTTGGGTGTTCCCTTCCTTTGTCATGACTTAGTGCCCAGCCTCCTGCCCCTGCGCCCTGTCCACTCTGCTCCTGCTGCCCAATGTGTCTGCCAGGGGGGCAGCCAACACATCAGCAGTACAGCTGGAAGGGGAGCCCCTAGCTTGAGCCACTGGCCTGGGGTGCTGCATAGGTGGAAGCTGATCTCTGCAGATCTTGCAAAACTCACAACCACCCCATAGTGCTGCTGCGGATCCAGGGCTTGGGCCTGAATCCGGGGGGCTGGGGGATGTCAGTGCAGGAGGAGGAGGGCAACAAGCTCTTCACTCCTCGAGACGCTCTGTGGTCTGCTGGCTCTGGTGTCATCCCCTATAGTGTATCCAGTTACTCAGCATTCTGGTAAGTGACTCAGCCCACCAGAGCGCTGAAACCTGAGAGAGCCATTCCCAGCATCTCCCCGAAACAGCAGCTCCCCGCCAGTCAGCGTCCCTGAGATCATCCAGAGTGACATACCGAGAGCAGCCGGGCTTCCATGGTGGCGGAGGAGAATGATTTCTGGCCTCAGTTTCCCCAGATGTAAGACATGGTGATAATTTGGGCTGCACCCCAGCGCGGGGGGGGGAGGCGGGTGTATGGGCAAACGTAGGTGGCAGTGAAGTGGCATAAAGAGTGCCCTTCTGGCGTGGAGGAAGTCCTGTTAACCTAGGCATCAGCCAGCAGCAGGAGGGAGGATGGGCTTGTGGGCGAGGCACTAGGCAGGTCTGGCTGAGCCCATGTTATGGGGATGGAGCCGTGCAAGGACCTGGGTGGACAGTATCATTGCAGAGGCATTACAGTGTATGAAATGACATTCCTGGGGTTGGATGGGTGATGTGGTTCGGGCGTTTGCAGGGGGGTAGTCTCCGGGTATTGTCTAGCTCTGTCCCAGACAGTGCAGTTCCCGCTGATCCTCGCCCCGACTCGTCTGGGGTCTGTGGCATGCCGGGAGCTCCCTTGGTTTAACACCAGATGGCATTAAAGGAAGCTAAAGTCCACATGCCCCTTTCCTGCTTAGCCACATGCAGTCGCCGTGGCTGCCTGGGGATGAATGGGAGGGAGAGGCATCCAGCATCCAGGCAATCTCTATATTCAAACGAGGGCCACACTATGAGAGGGTGTGAGCACCCTGGCGCCTCACGTCTCTCCTGTCAGGCATGCCAGGGCATTAATAATCCCACATCTGGGACTTACAGGGCATTTGGCTTGCAGGCCCTGCCTGGAGTCTCAGGGGTGGCGCATGGTGCGGACTAGACCTCCAGATCCAAATACCCCAGGAGTACCGGAAATATGTCTTCAGAGCAAACATCCAAACGAAACGCCTCGCCTTGGTAAGCACGTGGGGGGGGGGGGGACAAATGGTATCAAGCCGATGGGAATGTCCCCCAACGTTAACATCTGCAGACACATGATGAGCAAACCACAGCAGCAGCAATATGGATCACATGCCGGATGGGCAGCAAAGGGAGCTCCCAGCAGGCCAAGCAGAGCAGGTGCCCACCCACGGGCTGGCGCTCAGTGAGCAGGAACAGCTTGTGTCCTGGCAGTGCTTTTCACCTGAGACCTCCACGCGCTTTGCAAACACACAGGCGCTGAAACCCCCCCCCCCGCCCCCTTCTGGCAGGAAGGCACGCCCCATAGCAGTGCCTGCATTTTACAGATGGGGGAATTGGGCACAGAAAGGCTTGGGCCAAAATTTTCAGAAGTGACCAGTGATTTTGGGTGCCTCCATTTCTGCATAGCCAACCTGCAACACTTTTGGTGTGGCTAGGCTACTGGACTGGGATTTGGAAGAGCTGGGATCTTTACTGCTGTGGCCGTGAGTCACTGCCTTCTCTGTGCCTCAGTTTCCCCTGGCCTGTCTTATTTATTTGTATTGTGAGCTCACTGGGGCAGGGACCATCTCTCACTCAGGGCAGTGACCAGCATGATGAGCCCCTGATACCTGCCTTAGGGTGTGAGTCTAAAGACAAATAATTAATAATTGAACATTTTTGCCTAAAAGACTTGACCAAGGTCACAGAGCAGGTGAGTGGCAGAATCCAGGAGTCCTGCCTCTCCCAGTCTCCCGCTGAAGCATGCTGCCTCTCCAATGAGCACAACTAGCCCTGCTCTCCAATCTGCCTCAGCTTCCTCGGGACTTAGAAAGCCACTTACTGAGTCCAGTTCTCACTTCCTCCAGTGAAAATCCCCTTCCCTGCCTGCTAGGCTTACTCCTCAGCACATCACTGCCCGTAGCGAGTGATCGCCCATGGCGTACTACCAGGGGCACAGCCTGCCCAGTCAGGAACACACAGTGCAGAGTCCCATAGTGATACTGGGAACCTCCACAGTGAGCCAGGCTGTGGGGCTGCCTCCCCATGCCACACCCTGCCAGCCAGAGCCAGCAAAACGCCCTGCCTGGAGAGATGCTGGAAGCTGCAGGGCTTGGGAAGTTTCTCACTGCTCACATCCTGTCACACGTTCACCCTGGGGATCCCCACGGTCCAGACACAGCATGTGCCTTGGGCAAGGCAGACGGGAAGGGCCAGGTCGAAGTGGGGAGAGGAGAGCTGGGGGGGCACAAGGCCTGCTCTGCCCTGGGGCAGGGGGCTTCCCACCTGGTGACAGAACCACGCGGCTGGCTCTGCATCAGGGCACAGGGAGCTCTCGGTAGGGCTGGGAAGTCACTCAGAAAGACTCTACCCCCACTGACATCTGGACACGCCCGAGTGACTCCAATGGAGCATCTCTCAAATTCACACTGCAGCCCCTGTGAGCAGGCTGGCCCCTGGCCTTTTGCCACCGGGTTCCTGTGCTCCCCTCTGGGCCATCCCGCCTGCTGGAGGGGCAAGGTGTGGGCAGGGGGTGGCCCAAAGGGCAGTGCTAGCAGGAACATGTCGTACGGCACAGAGCTCCTCCCCTGTCACCTCCGGGCAGATGTAAACCCAGGCTGCAGGGGCTTCCCCCGACCCTCCCTACATCCCATTGGGACCTCCCTGCCCCTGCTTGCCCCCCTGGGTGCCAGTGCCGCCAGACCAGTGGTCGAAAAATCAAACCCAGGCAACCTCCTGGCTTCGAAGGGCAGCCAGTGCCACAGCACTCACCGTACGATGCCCCAGTCACTGCCGCATCCTCATGCCGACTGGAGACAGACATTCATCGTTGGTCCCCCCCAAAAGGGCCTCCCGGGGCTCCCTGTCTCGCTGCCAGACCCGTGGCATGGAGGCCGTGGGAAGGGAGCCCCACGCGCCGCTCACAGTCTCTCAGCTCCAGCTGATGACTAAAGAAACTGCCGGGTTTGGCTTTCACTTCACAATGGGAACAACAGCAGCATCCTGAACAAAGTGTCTGTCCCCCCGGGACCGTCGGCAGGGAGGGGGAGTCACGTGGGCCCCTGCCCCTCAGGCACACGCCAGCTCTTTATGCTGCTGGCTGAGGGGAGGGTGCCAGGTGGCTGTTGTGACGCCACACACACATGCACTGTCTATATACACACACACACACACACACACACACAGTCTATACATACACACGCGCACTCAGGATTTCTGATGCTGCTTGCTCAGTGCCAGCTTACCCCACACGTGGGTGTGGGCGGACGCGTCCGGTTCATTGCAGAGGTCTCCGCCAGCGTTCGCTAACCCTTTCCTTTCCAGGCCTGCCTCTGGAGAGAGCCGTCACAGACGCTGACCCTGCCAAGCCTTGCTCCTGGCTCTGCCCAGAGCAGGCAGGAAACCTCTCCAGTTGTTCGCTTCCTTCAATTAAGGACGACCCCGCCAATTGTCTTCCAGCACAGGGTGTGTGGCCTACGTAACAGGGCCTGGGGCCAGAGCAGCAAGGATGTCCTGGGTTCTGGGGCACTCTCTGAGAGGGAAGCGTGACCTAGTGCTTAGCGCAGGGCTCTAGGAGGGGAGTGTTTAGAAGAGGAGGGTGGGAAGCAGGACTCCTGGGGTCTGTTCCTGACTCTGCCATTGACTCACTCAGTGGCCTTTGTCAAGTCCCTTCTCCTGATATTGCCAGCTGCAAACAGTCCAAAAAAAAAAATCATGAAACACCCCAGATAATCATGAGATGGAAATGTGCATTAGAGCTTTCCACCTAGCAGCAAGCAAGCAAAAAAAAAAAAAAAAAAAAAAAAAAAGCAGGGGGGGCCAAGGGGGAGGGATAGCTCAGTAGGTTGAGCAGTAGCCTGCTAAACCCAGGGTTGTGAGCTCAATCCTTGAGGGAGCCATTTAGGAAACTGGGGCAAAAATCAGTCTGGGGATTGGTCCTGCTTTGAGCAAGGGGTGGGACTAGATGACCTCCTGAGGTCCCTTCCAACCCTGATATTCTATGATCACTTTTAACAGGTGCCTGCTGATTTTACACCACCCCATGCCTCACCAATGTGCAGGCAACAGTCACGTGTCCCAGACTCCCCTCCCCACTGCAGGGGTGACAGTCACAGCATCACCAGCTTTCACAAATCCATGGGGAAGGGGATTTTGTGTCCTCCCCTCCCCCATTGTAGGAGCACTCCCTAGTGAATCCAACTGAGATCAGGACCCTGCTGTGCTCGGTGCTGTACAAACACAGAGCAGGAGAAAGGACCTGCCCCAAAGAGCCAACAGCCTAGTGAAAACCTGGCAGTGGGTTTGGGATGAGGAAGCTGGAACTGAGACCCCCCAAACTCATCCCATCTAGGAGCCTCCAAAGATCCATGAGACGGAAACAGTTTTAGTCCCTTCTACACTGGACTAGATTCACACAAGGGCTCTGAAGCTCGCTAGTGACACCCTGGGGCGACCAGTCCCCATCAGTGCCAAGACGACATCGATGCTTTTTTTATTAAAGCCAGTCCTGCCATTCTTGTAGCTGGCAGAGGTAGGGTAACTCTCTCTGCTCCAGCTCAAACACTCTCTTCTTACAGGGCCAGCTCCCAGTAACTGAGCAAACAAAGTAAAAATGGAGCAGTAATGGAAACAGTGGCACCAGAGCCCAATTCACTAGAAAATAATTTGCAACATGGAACCATTGCAATGACGGTCCCGGGTCCCGTATGCCAGCCAGGCCTCAGGCTCAACTCAATGGCATGTCTCGATTTGTCGGTCACACCATTGCTTTGGAATGCTGCATTTGATTGGGTCCAGATTTCCAGGGAATGTTCTGGGCTCCGATGGGCAGAACCCTGTCGATTCTGACGACCATCGGAAAACGTGAAACGCCCAATTCTCGCCAAACCGGCCCAGGCAGGCGGAGCAAACGCTCTGGTGCCCCCTGCTGCCACCCAGGCATCTTACTGGCTGTTTAACAAGCTGCCCTTTCTCTCATTGCGCCTACGGTTCGGCTTGCATATGCAACTCTGTGTGCATCACTGCCAGCCCTGGGAATTTTTCCACCAGCGACGGGGTTTTGGCCACAGCTAGGCTTGTCCAGCAATGAGGCCAGAAGCTCTAGCAAATGTCAGCCCTGCCTGGGGGGAAAGGCCCCCTGACTGTCTGCTTTCCCCACTGCCCACTCACCAAAGAAGAGTAGCCAATCAGAGCATTCCCCCCCCTCCCCACTCCTCCAGGAGCCAACACAGTTCTCACAATAGCTCAACAGCCAAAGATGGCTCCCCTCCCCTGTGCAATAGGCTGGCTCCTCTGCTCTGCCCCCTCCTTCCCTGCAACACCCAGCTTGGGGAGGGGGAAACCCCCACTGTAGCCCTCTCAGGCCTGGGGTGAAGAGCCCCAGGGGGAGCAGAGGTGAGGCTGGCAGAGGTGGGAGAAGAACAGATGGAGAGGCACAACTGATGGGGGGCTGGTGGGGGGCTGAATTAACTGCTGGGCAGGGGAGCGAGGGGTGGAGGTGAGAGCTCCCACAGCAAGAGTCAAAGGTCACTTTACTGAATGATGGCAATACCAATTGTCAAGCCCGCACACTCGGGGAGGCGGGGTTTCAAAAACCACAAGACAGGCCCAATGCCCCCACATAATCTTTAAAAAAAGCCTCTCCTGATTTTTGGGCCACTCTCCTGATCTGGGGGTGGGGGGGTGTCTGATGCCCATGTTTTGAACCCCTGGGGTTAGCAGTGCTGCATATCACACAGACAACTGCAGGCAGAAAACACGCAGGTTGCAAAGTCAAGCCCTGGGAAGGTAGGACACGCCAGAATGAAATCCATGCTTGTGCGTTACGATACAGTCTTCAATGACATCGTCACTGACTCATTTTTCCCCAGACCTGACCTCATTCAGGGCAGAGGATGGACGCGGTGCTCGGGGAAAGAATCAAGGGGGCAAAGGAACCAGTTGTCTGTAGGGACCCCTTCTCTCCAACTTGATCCCCTCCCCGCACCCTCAGAGACCATCTCCTCCCATCCCTGTGAAGGGGGCCCCCTCCGGGGCCAACAGCACCACTCTGGGAAGGGTTAGTCCCGCAGCACGCCCAGGCCCTAGCAGCCTGGGACAGAGCCCAGCTCTGAACACCCATCTGCTCCGGGGCAGCAGACAGATCTCTGCCTGTGTTCATTGCCATACACTGTATTTCGCAGGGCTCCTGCCATTGGAGTAGCTGGCAGGAGGGTTTGCCTGGACCAGGATCCCAGGCATACTGTTAGCTGCCCGGAAACTGCAGCATAGACCATGCTGGCCTCCTAGGGGTTCCCTGCTCATCCTTACTCCTAAGACACATCCCAGATGACTCAGCAGCTGCCACAGAGCACTGGGGGCAGGGAGCTGGGGTAGTCAGGGGTTGGGGGAAGAACACTCCCCCAGCACGCAGACTAGGTGACGCACCCAGCGGTCGCTAGCCCAGCTTGTATGGCTCCCCATGGTGGCAGACTGGCCACCTCCAGGAGCAGGATGGGCCGAGGGGCTGCTCGGTCTCTGCCCAGCCCACAGTCATTGCCAGGACATTGGCTGGGCAAATCTCGCCTACTTGCCCAGATGCGTCCCGGCTTTCTGTGCAAGACATAGCCAGATTCCTCCCACTTGCCCCCACTCCAACCCCTGCTGCTAACAGGGTAGGTGAGCAGGAGTTTCAGGGGGCAGCAGGGCAGTGCTGGGGCAGGACAGAGTGGGCTCCGGCCCTCTTTGGCCAGAGGAGCAGCAATGATGGAAAAGCAGGAGGAAAATGCGGGGGAATCCAGGAAGCCCTGGAGAGAGTTCCCCATAAAGTGTAGGCATCCTGGTCTGGCTTTGCCAGCAAGCTTCTGGGTTGGGAGTGGGGTGTGTATATTGGGATGTGTTTGCATATCGGTATGGGTGTCTTTGTGTGTGTGCACATGTGTGTGTATGCGTGCATACATGTGTGTGCCTGTGCATCTATGTATGGGTGTGTTTAAATGTGTTTGCATGTGTGTCCGTGTGCTCGCCTGAGCATGTGAGTCTGCATGTTTATGTATGTGTGCATTAATCCATAGATGTATGTGTGCATATGCGTGCATACTTCTCTGTGTGTGTCCCATGGCTCTGAGCATCCCCATTGCGATCAGCTGCGGGTGCTGGGCCTGGGCCTGCTGAGTCATGGAGTGATGGTGACTCACGGAAAGAGTGAGGGCCAGTGCTGGGCCAGACAGCCCTTGGCAGGAGACTGGGGAGTGCCTGCCAGTGATCGCTCCTCCCCATCTGGCTATTAACCCTCGCCCCTCCACTTCCAAGCCACCCCATGGAACCAAGGCAGCAAAGCCCCATGCTCCTGACCAGTTGGCTGCAGGATTTGGGGGGATCTGAGTGGAGTTTCCCACCTCCCCCCAAAACCTCCCGCTCTGGGGAGGGATTTATAGGGCTGGCCTGAACCTGGGGGATCTGAGGGCTGTCATCGGAGCTCTCGTTCTGGGTTCACTCCAGCCGGGCAGCAGCAACCCTGACAAACAGGTGCACATAACTACCCCTGCCAAGGGACTGGCTGAGTGCCTGCAGCCTAGAGACACAGCCGGCATTCTGGGCAGCGCTGGGCTTTGACATCTGTTTCCCTCCTCTGGGAGGGCTTGTGACTGTGAAAATAAAATGGACGGTACCAGGCCTAAGACAGGGGCCCCATGCAAACTTCCAACCCCCCCCCCTTCTGGCCCCACCATCGCCTCTCCATCCTACACCCCTGCTATTCTAGTCCTGTGCTTCCCTCCCATACAGCTCTGCTCCTGTGCCTCCATCCCCACTCATAGCATCCTGCTAATCCAGCCCTGCCCTCCCTCCACCAGCTCTACTGATGCCCCTCAGTCCTGACCTATAGCCTCCCTGCTATTCCTGCCCTGAGCTCCCCATCCGCCCCAGCTCTGCTGATGCCCCTCAGTCCTGACTGCACCTCCCCCCACTGCTACCTTTGTCCTTGTCCCCTTCACTGGTACCAGTGTGCCAATGGGAGCTGTGTGTGACATGGGCCAGCGTCTGCAAACTCATATCCGGCAGGTGATGCCACCCAGATTCTCTTTCCCCCAAGATTTCCAGGGGTCCAGGGCTGCAACCTGACCCCACCCAGCCATTGCCAGTGTGAACACCCTGGGCTCAGGCATTCTCCTGCCTTCCAGCTCTAGGGAAGGGCCTGAGTGACACCTCCCCACCCCTTCCTCTGCTCTACTATGCTCCATCGCTGAGCTCACATGTCATGGATCACCTGACAGCGTGAAAAGGAAGAGCTGTCTCATGGTTTCCCATCATGCCAGCCCACAGAGGCTCAGCTAAGAGGAAGTAGATGTGTGATATGGAAGCCACGTCTTAAGGAGCAAGGCTGCACGGCGTCAGCTGAGGGGCTGGCGACATTTTGGCAGGGCTACATGCAGCCTCTCTTTCACCTCAGATCCCCTGAGCCCTTGCAAAAAGGAAGCCCTTAAAAGGCAAATCAAAAGCCCTGCACCCCTTGAAGAACCCTGTTTCCTCTTGGGAAGCTGAGACCCATGGCAGCGCTCTGGAAGGCTATTCACATCCTGGGAGTGGCCCAGAGCCGACCTTTCACCCCCTGTGCTGGAAGTACAATGGCCCCTTTGTGTGAAAGCGCCAGGCGCCCATATGGACCCCTTTGTGCAACTCAAATGCTCGGACGGCTACCCACATGGAGACCTGTGGCTCATCCAGCTTGCCCACCATCAAGCGTGGCTGCTGTGGGACCAAGGCTCAGAGAGTTAAATCCCCCCAGAGCAGAACCCTGCAGATCGATCTAAAGGCACCCGGTTTCCTGGGAACCCCAGGGCACAGCCAGAATTCATCCTAAACATTCCAGTCCAGGACTTACCTGCCACAGACCCCTGGAGATGGAATCACTCCATCTGCGACTGCTTTCGAAATGAGATGCAGACTACCTGGGTGAGGTGGTGCCCAAGTGAGGCGGGTGGGGTGTGCTCTGTACCCAGAGGAGCTGGCATGGAGGGGAGCATCAGGCCCATGAGGGAGTGGCGGTCTGGGGCCACCCCTCCCAGGACTGTGCAAGGCCATGGGGCGAGTGGCTGAAAAGCTGGGAGAACCATTTAACAAACCGGTAGCATTTCCCACTTTGCATGGTTGGAACCGGGCCCATTTGTTGTTTTCCACCATTTTGTAATTGAATTGTTCACCAAAACCTTTTAATTTTCAAGTTCCCCAGACCCCATTTTTCGGTAGGAAAATGAAACATTATGGTGACAGTTTTGGTCAAGAGGGCAGTGCAGCACCACACACTGTGGGCAATTCTGATATATGTCAGCGACTTTTTTGAAAGAACAGCCCCTTTTTCCAAGAAAATCCCTTTTAGTGTGAACACCTCTGAGCAGCTGCAAATGGGGTGTTCAGCACATGGGTGGCTGCCCCATGGACTCTCTGCTGCGACCCCCGGCCCAGCCTCCTGGCCCCTGGGCCCTCCCAGCAGACATGGACTCTGGCACACAGCTGGAGAGAGCCTGAAGATCTCAGCTGCCAGGTTGGGTCTGTTCAGATGGGATCAGGCTCACAGAGGGGAATCTGATGTTTCACCCTCAGCATGATTCTCTTTTCGTACAGGGGAGGAGAAAGGGGGCAGTGTCCTTAATACAGCCAGAACTGATGGGCACAGAGTATGTGGGTTTGGGGGAGGGGAAAGTACTTTTTATGATGCTCAGGTACAGATAGGGGACCCAAGACAAAGAACAGTTCAAGAAACTTAAAGCGTACCAAGATACGGTTCTTCAGCATCAACACCCTCTGCGTAAGATCCATTCCCTCCATGGAGATCCAAACACATCCCAGGCACAAGCTCTGTGAAGTAAGAAGGGACCCATCACTCTGATTCTACACATGGGGAAACTGAGGCACGAGGCAATGTGACTTGCCCAAGGTCTCACAGCAAGTCAGTGTCGGAGCTGGGAAGGGAACCCAGGGGTCCTTATTCTCATGCCCCTGCTCTGGCCACTAGACTCACTCCCCTCCCAGAGCTGGGGTTTTACAGTCTGAGCAGCGTCAGGTTGGGTAGTCAGCGTGAGATGGGGGAAGCCATGGCTTTAAAAGTTTATAGCATTGGCCGCCTGCTCGATCCTCGCATTAGCCAGGGGGAAGCCCTGGCTCCTCCCAAGAAGCAGCCGCTCCCAGCTCCACTTCCAGAGAAAGCGGGCCACTGCCAAGCGCAAGAGATGGGGTTGCAGTGCCACCTGCTGGACGCCTCTGCTGCAGCAACAGCTGCATCACTGGCGTAGTGTGGAAAGAGGGCCAGGAAAGAGCTGGGCTGGGGAAACGTGAGCTGGGTCTATGCTCAGTGCAGGAGCATCTCTGCAGGGACAGGCTAGGAGGCTGCTTTGTGGAACTGAGAGAGGCCCAGGGGCTAGGATCAGCAGGCCCAGGGGGTAAGGACAAGATGGTCCTTGTAGCCAACCTGCCTGGCCTCCCCATGGAATTGCCCAGGAATGCACTTGCCCCACACCAGCGACTGGGCCTGGAGTCGCAGGAGCTCAGCACCCATCTGTGGCGAACTCCACCCTCTTGCCCCACTGAGAACAATGGGAGCCCCTGGGTGCTGAGCTCCCTCGATGGTGGCGCGCAGGCTGGCCAGACGGTCCTAAAGATGGGCCTGACCCGTGTGGAATCCCAGAGAGCCAGAGTCTGGCTGCCCAATAGGCTCCAATGTCTGCGTTCATTGCCGCTGAAACTTGTCTCCCCCTCAACAAGGCAGACTGGGTAAGAGAATGGGGGGAGACCCCAACCCCCCGGCACACTCAGGAAGGGGTGGGCAGGGGGCACTTCCTGTTCAGCATCCCTTCTTTAGTGCAAGCATGGGCTGATATTTACCAGACAGTGAGGGACCTGTGGGAATCCTTGAGCCCAAACCTGGGGATCCCCAACCAGTCCTTGCGCAGGCAGCACTTTCAGGGAGGGAGTAGAGGTAGCTGTGCAGAAGGAGTGCGGGGGGAGATGTTCTCTTTGCACATGCCACCATCAGCTCTGTCCGGCTTCCCCTTCCTGTGCCGTGGCCAGGGATCTGCAGGGATGGCTCCCACACCCCTAGAAGGGCAGGGGTCTGCTCCGAGATCTTGTGAGACGATTAATAACGTGTCCGTACAGCGTGACAGTGCTACAGCAATGAGCAGTTCTTCTCCTAGCCCTCACCTGCCTTCACCACAAACACCTCTACAGATAGGGTGACCAGATGTCCTGACTTTATAGGGAGAGTCCCAATATTTGGCATGTTGTCTTATATGGGCGCCTATGGGCCCTGCGGGGGAGCATGGCAGCATGTATGCAGCAGCGTGTCTGGCGCTGCGCGGAACCAGACACGCTGGTCTGAGTGGCATGGTAAGGGGGCTAGGGGGTTGGAGATGGGGTAGGGGGTTCCGGGAGGTGGGAAGTCAAGGGACAGGGAGTGGTGGGGGGTGGATGGGCGGAGGTTCGGGGGGGGGGGCAGTCAAGGGACAGGCAGCAATATTTTGGTAGGCGATGGGATCCCCAAGGGTTTCGTCAAGGGACAGGTAGGGGGTGGGTCCTGGGGGGAAGCTTGGGGGGAGTCTCAGGAGGGGGCAGTTAGGGACAAGGAGAAGGGAGGCTTAGATAGGTGGTGGGGCCTGGGGGGCAGTTAGGGGCAGGGATCCCAGGAGGGGGCAATCAGGGGACAAGAACCAGCGGCACTTAGATAGGGGGTGAGGTCCTGGAGGGGGAGCTGGATGGGTTGGGGTTTCTGTGGGGGGCAGTCGAAGGGAGTGGCTGGTGGCAGGGTGGGGTTTCCCTCCCCCTGGAGTGTCTTGTTTTTTGAATGTTAAAATATGGGCTGCCTACCATTCACAGCACTTGCAGCACTGCCGCATGAGATTCCCCCTCCTTCCTTTCCGGTGGTAGTGGCCAAGGGGCTGCTGGGAAATGTAGTTCTTTCCCTGCTCCAGGGCTGGCTCTATAGACAGGGAGCTAACGAAGAAACTACAGCTCCTAGAGCCCCCTGTTGGTTCTCAGCTCCTGTGCCGCCCCTGCAAATGGGCTGCCCCAAGCAGGTGCTTGCTTTGCTGATGCCTAGAGCTGCCCTTGTCTCTGGGTCATCAGGCTCAGGGACATCATTGCAGAAAAGTTGGGGGTGGCAGAGGACACACCATTCTGTCTGCATCATCCCCACTTCTGCCTCCCTGCTGAGTCTGGGCCTGCTTGTGAGGCCAGTCCCATCCTGGAAGGGTGCAGGGAGGTGGCAGGTAGGTCCTGTCCCGGGAGTGGGAAGAGTGGTAGGCTGGGGGACCAGGGAGGCTGTGGCTGGCTCTGCACAGCGATTAGAGCCCAGCTCGCTCTGTACTCAGCTCTGGGCCAGGCTGTTGCTCCCTGTCTGGCTGGCAGGCAGGCAGAGGAGGGCAGAATCAGAGGCTGCTCGAGACAATCTACTGCCCCCTTCCTCATAGGCACAGGGCATGATGGAGGGGGAGCTGGGCCAAATCTGAGAGGGTGGCGTTGCAACCTGGCTCACGTCACCACTCAAATTTGGCCCAGCTGCCCTTCCAGCATGACAGAGGGACAGCCAGGCCAAATCTGCCACCCCAGGCAGCTGGCCAGAAATCTGCTGCCCTAGGCAGCAGCCTCAAAGGTGTGTGTGTGTGTGTGTGGATGTGGGTGTGGATGTACACCCAGGTCTGGGGAGGGCAACTGCCCTGCCTGCCCCATAACAAATGACACTCCTGCTGGGAGCAGCACCAGGCTGTGGTTATGGTGACACTACTCCTGCTTGCAGAAGAACTCCTGTCTACCTGTTATTAGCCTCCCTAGCACAAGAGTCTGAGACTTTGCTCTGTCGGCTCAGCAGATGAGAGGTCAGGGCTGATTTCAGAGCAGCCAAGAGCAAAGGGGACCCTTTAACACAGATGGTTCCCCACTGGCCATCCCATAACTCCATCCCCCTAGCTAGGATCACTCCTGGGAAGTTAACCTGGAGTGGGGGAACTTGTTAAATACAAATACTGCAAGGGTGCAAACAGTGCTTCTCATACGGGGAAGGGCAGGGGAGAGGAGTGCTAGGAAGGGGTTAATCCCAGCGGATTGCTGCAGCAGGTGGTGTTAGGAGGCCCTGCCAGTGGCTGGGCATGGATCCAGTTTTGGGAAGATGCAGGCAACAGGCAGCTGTGTGCTGCAAGGGGGGCAGCTCTGAGTTGTCCAAGATAACAAACCCCAGCCCAGCCTGCAGTACTAAATGAGAGTCAGAAAAAACTGGAAACTGGTAGACTGGGGCTCCCAGGCTCAAGCCCTGCACTAAGGGGTCTGCACAGCTCCTGGCACAATCCCTAGCTGGCAGGGCAATGAGCCAAAAGGTTCTAGAAGTGAGAGGGACTTGATGTGTTGGCTTGGAGAGTGTGAGTGGGATGAGGCTTCTCCCACTCCCTTCTTGGACCTTATTGATCTGGAGGTCACATGGGAGAAGGGGGGGACATGGGGACTGACAGGAATGAACTTCACCATCATGGCTGCTATCCCCACTGGCTCCTGGGACCCCAGGAGTCACCATAACACGGCTGGGCCTGCATTGTCCTGATCCTGATCCCACAAGGCCTCCTGAGGCCTGGAACTGATCACACCGTGACTGCTACTGGCTTTGGCTAAAATCTGAACAATGCCTGGCAGGAGAGACCGGGATCTGTGCTGTCAGTTCCTCCCATGGGTGTCCTTTTCCTCCCCTGCCTCCTTCTCCTCCTCTCACCTCTGTCCAATAAACATCTGGCTGAGCTGCCAAGACAGTATCCCATTTGCACCAGCGCTGTGTGCCTGTAACCAGAGAGGCAGCTAAAAGCAAGGCCTTACCCAGCCCCAGGCAGGTACAAGTCCCACAGGTCACAGCGGCTGAGCAGACCACGGGCTGGGCCTGTCTTTCTCCAGCAGAGAGGCTGCAATGGAGACTCAGCACCAGAGACAGAAACTGCATCTTCTCTGCTGCTCTCTTCTCTCTTGTGCAGGTCTGGCTTAAGGAAGGCAGGCTCAGACTTCAACATGTGCAGCTCCAGCTCACCTCAACAAACTGCTTCTTTTCCCACAAAGAGGGCTAGAACCAGGAACGCCACCAGCTTTTTTGGTGCCCTAGGCGGCGGAAGTTCCCGCCCCCAAAATACCACCGACAACCGGGAAGGCCGAAGATCCGGCCGCCGCAGTCTCCACCCCCCAAATGTTAGCGCCCTAGGTGACTGCCTAGGTTGCCTAATGGCTTGTGCCGGCCCTGGCTAGAACCCTCTTTAATACAATCAGATTGTCACAGAGCAGTTTCCCCTACACAGGCCAAGGGACGATGCAGAAGGGATATTGTTTAAATTAGAGTCTTAGTTAGTTCCTTACTTGTCAAATACTTGAACTGTTTTTCCTTCTTTTTCTGCTTCTTTGCAGTTGTAAAGATCTTTCATGATGGCTGTTGCTAGTGATAGCTTGACATGAAACCCTGGTGCACACTGAACTGTCTTGGGTAACAGTGACCAAGGGGTTCACTAACCTCTTCTCTCTCCTTGGGCCTTAGACCCCTTAGTAACACACCAGTTCACAGCTGGCTACTGGGAGCTGTTCACCCCTGTTTGGGGCCTCTGCTCCAGGCTCCACACCTGGGAGGGATGAAGGGCTCATTAGTAGAGCCCTGCATGGATACAAAATTTGTATCTGCATCGCAATCCCCAAACATGGTCTGTGGATATAAAGAGGACATCTGTGGGTTTGCGGGGCTCTGCTCATTCGCTCTTTCACCTATGTGTTCCACCTCCAAACTCAAAGTGCTTTAAGAAGGCAGGAGAGTGCCAGTGACCCCACTTTACAGAGGGTGATGCTGAGACACCAAGAGATAACTGGGATCACACAGTCATCGGCAGTAAGAGCAGAACATATGTGGGGGGGGGTGTCTGCCACGTGGATCTGCTCTCCTCAGCCACCTATTGCTGGGCTTTGCAGGAATCCTCAATCCCCACCCATTGCTCCCCAATGGCCTAACCCCGCCCCACGCCCCTCCCCTAGTCTCACCCACTGCTCCCCAATACCCTATCCACACCCCATACCCCAACCCCCTAGCCTCACCCACTGCTCCCCTATGCTGCTCCACCCATACCATCATCCCTTATCCGCCCCCACCACTCCCCACTGCCCTAACCCCACTCCATATCCTCACCCACTGCTCCCCATACTGCTCCCCAGTGCCCTAACCCAACTCATATTCCCATTCCCTACCCACTGCTCCCTCCCTGTCCCATACCCCAATCCCAACCCACTGCTCCCCAGTGCCCTAACCCACCCCATATTCCCCCACCCATGCCTCCCCAGTGCCCCATAACCCACTCCGATATCCCCAATCCCAACCCACTGCTCCCCAGTGCCCAACCCACCCCATATCCCCAATCCCAACCCACTGGCTCGCCCAGTGCCCTAACCCACCCATATAATCCCCGCGCACTGCTCCACCGCACCCTAACCCACCCCATATCCCAATCCCAACCCACTGTCCCCATGCCCTATCGCTCCCCGCATAGCCCCAATCCCAAACCACTGCTTCCCAGTGCCCCTATCTCCGCCCATAGGCCCCATCCACTGCTCCCCAATGCCCTATATCGCTGCCCCATACCCCAATCCTAACCCCACTGCTTCCCAGTGCCCTATCTCCGCCCCATAGCCCCGTCCACTGCTCCCCAATGCCTAGCTCCTGTCCCATATTGCCAATCCCAACCCATTCTGCTCGCGCCCAATGCTCCATCCTCACCCCAAAATCCCGGATCTCAACCCTCCCCCCGTACTCCCTTCCGAGCTCGTCTTTTGTAGCGCATTTTACCTCCCGCCCCCGGCCTCTGCCCCCACGTGCGAGGGCCGGGCTCCGCCCGGCGCGGTCCGCCCCATCAACTCGCCGCGGGCCGCCCTTTCTTCCACCTCGAGCCTCCCGGGCACCCTAGTAGCCTCGAGTGGCGAGCAGGGCGGTGGGGCGGCAGTGCACAGGACGTGGCCTCCGCCTGCAGCGCGGGAGTAGCTTCGAGCTGCAGCACCTGCACCTGGCGCTGCGCGTGGCCTTCGGGCCCGCCGGGCCCGGGCAGCTGGAGGCGCTCAGGACCCGGCATGGAGCGGCTGCTGCCTGTCGTGGACGGGCGCGGCCGAGTGATGCCTGGACTCGCACCCCCAGCCTGGCCGTGCGCGTGCGTGGGGCTGGCGGGCCGCCGACGGGGACTCCGCGGCCGCTGCGCGTCAGAGAGCGCTCCCTTCGCCGTACTACGGCTCGGCGCTGCGCGCTTCCTGCCCGGCCGCGTGCGCGCCGGGGGAAGTGCCTGGCGCTGGAACATCGTACAACTCACGGGCGACGGGCCGGGGGGAGTCGTGCGCCGCCGGGGCAGGCTGCTAGTCCTCACTGGGTCCGGGGTCTCTGCCCCTAGTCCCCTCGCTGGGCCTTGAGTCCTTGCCCCTAAGTTCCCTCGCTTGCACCCTCCAGCCTGTTCCCTAGTCTGATGCTGTCCTCTGGCTCCCTGCCCCCCAAACCTCTCATCTCGCTTGCGTCCCCCCTCCCTGGCCCAACTTCTCGTCTTCGCTTGTACCCCCTGACCCCTCACTAGGCCCTGGGGTCCCTGCCCCTGAGTTCCCTGGCTGCCCCCCAGTCCCCTTGCTGCCCCCTGGCCCCTTGGGTCCCTGCCCCCTAGTCCCCTCACTGCCCCCTGGCCCCTCACTGGACCCTGGGGTCCCTGTCACTGAGTTCCCTGACTGCCCTCCAAGCTTGTCCCGTAGTCTCCTTGCTGCTCCCCTGACCCCTTGCTGGGCCCTGGGATCCCTGCCCTCTAGTCCCTTTGCTGCCCCCTATACTGACCCCTCACTGCCTCCCTGAGCTTCTGACTTCCTGATTTCCTTGCTGACCTCCACTGTGACCCTTTGCTGCTCCCCTAGACTTCTGATCCCACAGTCCCCTTGCTGCATCTCTGAGTCTTCCTAGTTCCTTTGCTACCCCCACTCCCCCGCTGCCTATCCTCTAGTCCACTTGCTGCCCTGCACCCTGACCCTGGGCCTCCTCCATCCTAATTTCTTTGCCTTGCCTTTCCTCCCTGGGGAAAGATCTCCAATCTGTCAGTCTCCCCAGTCGCTAAGGTGCTGCCCACCTGTTTTGTCTCAGACTTTCTCCCTGAAAGCTCCTGGCTTGCAGGTGGCAGGCACTTTAGAGGGGAAAGCTCCTGCACTGCCAGCAGCTGGCTCATGGCAGAGCAGAGGGGATGTAGATACCAAAGGCTGAATTCATAGCTCCCTGTACCGAGCGGCACTGTTTACAGCAGTGCAAAGTGGGTGCAAAACACGTCCCAGACAGTGGTGTGGCAGTGTTTGGCCCACAGTATGCACTGGAGTAAATGACGACACTGGGTGTGAGGCAGTGACCAGTCTGGCTTGAAAGAAGAGTAGAGGAGGGATCTGGAGCCAAGTCCAAAGTGTGATTTAGCTTGGCTCCTATGAGGTTGTTGGAGGATAGAGATCTGGAAAGCAAGGAGCTGCAGTGAGAAAAGGGAGTGATCGAGGCCTGAAAGGGGTGGTGAGGGGGAACCAGGATAGCCATATTTAAAGGTGTGACTTGCAAACATATGCCTGAAAGGTCAGGGTGACAGCAAGATTATGTAAAGTGGCGGGTAGGTGGGAGAGAAGGAATTGTGGGTAAGGGGGGAGGTGTGCCCTTTCTCCAGTGTAGCCTCTTTGCACGTATTTAGCTGCAGGGTGGTGAGTTTGCTTGGTCAGGACTGGCAGAGTGTGGCCAGGCAGGAGGGTGGAAGTTCTGTATTATTCAAGGTTGAAGCTAGAGATCAGAGAAAGCAAAGCAGGGGAGGAGGAAACTACCCTTTCCCATCCCCTTGTGCTCTCTTCAAGTCCCTAGCTCAGGCTCCAGTGATGCTAACCCTGATTACAATGAATCACCTCCTTTTGGTAAATCTAGGCAGCGACAGGTTCCCAAAGAATGGAGTGTGGACGAGTTCCAGCCCATGAACTCAATCCCCTGCTAGGAAACACTAATTGATAGTAACCCTCAGCAAGAACTTCAGTTTTGGTTTCTCTTGAGCGTCTGATTCCCCCTGGGACCAGGCCCAAACTGCTCCCAGCTGAAGGGTCCTGTTACTTTCTGTGCGTTTGCAGTCTGGGATCACTGACAAGCTTTCTGGTTCCAGCCTTGTCTAGCAAGTTTAATTTCCCGGTAGCAATCTCATAACCCTTTTTCCAAACCCCACCCAATCCTTGGGCAGGAAGGGAGTGGGGTGTTACCTGCCTCCAGAAGGCTGGGTCTGCTCAAGGAAATGTGCTGCGATGATCTGCCTTTTAGAGAATAGAAGTGCCAGAGTCTTGCATTTGTCAAGAGTTAAAGTGAAAGTGTCTCTGTCCCTGCAAAGAACAGGACTCAGGGTTATTTTGTTGGCTTATTTATCCCAGACCCACCCAGCAACCTGGCTTCTTTCAACAGTTAAATGAAGGCCTTCAAGTTGTTTGTGAGAAAAGAGCTAATACAAATGGATGAGCTGTAGTAATTCTGAATGATAAATGCTGAGAATAAAAACTTCATGGCTAGGAAAGAGCCACCCAGCTGGAATGAGAGAGGAGCGGATCCAAACCCGTGCTTATGCTTGGAGGGCCAGCAATAACTGCTGATTCATTTGCTTTTTTGCGTCTTTTTGCTTCCTAGTTTGGGGCAGGAAGTGGAAATGCTGTGGCAGCATGTGTGAGCCTGAGAGTAACTGCCTGTTTCCAGCTTGGTCAAAAGCAAGAGGCTTTGTAAATGTTGAGCTCCTGTCTTCGTGGTCAGAGTTGAGAGAAGCAGCTGATTTCGTAGGAGTCTTAGCCATTTTTTTTTTGTTTTTTAGATTTTTCACTTCTATTGTCTAATTTCTGCCCATCTGGATTCAAAGGGGGATTTCAGTCTCACTGAGGCAGGCTCTTGATCACGCCGGCCTAAATTTGGAGGAACTTCTCTGATTTCAGTAGAGTTAATCTAGGTTTACACAAGAGTAAATGAAATCAGAAGTCAGCCCAGAATAATACCCCTTACTAAGCTTACTTCTTGTTTTGTTTTCTTAAAGCATATTGTACATCTGAGTGGTTCTTAGGCCTTGTCTGCACTGAACAGGGTTTGCCGGTATAGCAAGCTGGCTGTCCGCTCTAGGGGAGACGTACCTTATGCTTGTTCCTCAAATAAAATAAGTGTACTGGAAAAAGGATTCGTTTGCTAGTGTAACTTGCACCTACCTTAGGGCTTTTGCCAGTAGAGCTGTCATTTGGGAGGGTATGATTTTTTTGCACACTCCTGCCAGTAAAACTTTCTAGTGTAGATCAGGCCTAGCGCCTCCCTGGGAAAATCACTGATGTGCTGAAGTCCATTTACTGCTATAGCTCGTTTCATTTCGGGAGCAGGGAGAATTTAAACCAACAAAAAAACTCTTGCTGCTATGAGCTGTCTCCCCACTAGGGCAGTTTGCCAGTGTGGCTAATACATGTATATTTGTGCTGCCAAACCCTTTCTAGTGGAGATAAGGCCTGGGTGTGGGCTGTACATCCCGGGGAGAGCTTGATCAATTTACAGCTTCCTTAAACTACTTAGTGGGGTTTGACTACGCAGGGAAATGGAGTATCATTATATGGCTGTAGTGATGCTGGTAGAATGAGCGAGTCTAACTTACTCTTGTTTGATTTTTTTACTGACTTTCCCTCTCCTTATTCTTCCTGCTGCTCCAGATGTCCTGGCTGGACTCTTTCCAAACAGCCCAGAAGGAGAAGCCTTTCCTTTATACCTCTGGCTTTCCTGTGCTCAACAGGTCCTTTTTCCCCGGCTTTCACACTCCAGCAATGAAAAGCACCTGTTCTGCAAAAATCCAGGTAAAGTCTCCCATCCCTCACCTGGAGCTGTCTCTTGTCTCTCATCAGGTTTGTTGGCTCACTCCAGAGCAGACAGCAGGGAAGCAAAAGCCTTATATGTACACACAAGGCCAGGCTGTTCTCAATAGAAGTTTTTTCCCGTGTTTTGACACCCCTGCAGTTAAAAGTACATATTCAGCCACTGTAAAGGTAAGCAGGAAAGGCATGTGTGTGTGAAATAGATCGTTGTGCAAACTGTATTTAGGATAGAAAATTCATTTATCAAGAGGGCATCCGTTTCTAGGCATTGGAAGGAGAAATCTTAGTAAGCTGTCTCTTCAGCCAGCTAACTGTATTAAAACAGAACTTTGGGAAGTGCTGTGAATGTTTGTCACCTATGTCTGAGATTCAGCACAGCCGAAAGGCCCTGATCCTCATGCAGAGCCCGTTGGTCAGAGTCCTCCATGTGGACTCTGTCATGTCATGCTGCTCCCAGCATGTGCTGCTCCTGCTCCTTGTTTGCCAAGCATAACACAGTTACCTTCTGATCCCTCCTTAAAAGTGACCTGCAAAGGACACTTGAATAAAACAATTGTGCTTTGAGTCTCTCTCGCTTTTTAAATGAATAAAGAAGGGCCTGAAAGGGCTTTTGGGGTGAGGGGGTGGAAGGAGATGTCTTTTCTGATGGCAGAGGCATTGTTTTTTCTCTTTAAGTTTAGAAATAACCAGCATGTCAAGTCTGGTCTTCCTTGGTTTTGCTAGAGCACCTCTGGCTGGGAGTGGGTTTGGAGTCAGCGTATTGCAAGCTCTTCCATCTTATAGAGGGGAGAGTGCTGAATCTTTTACACAGTGGTACTCGATCCAAAATATGTATGGGCAAATGCAGTTAAGTTAGTGTTAACAAATCTCTCACTGGCCCTTTGTGATGGGACGAGTGTCTTCCAAACATTTAAAAAATAGAAACAAACTGGCTTCCTCCCAGCACATAGAGAAGTAGCTTGATTGGTTTATAGGGGATTTTGAGCTTTGTTCATGTGCGTTATTGAGGGAAAGTGAATTTAAAGTGCTGATTGTGTGCTGAAACCTATGCATGGTTCCTGTGGGGCACAGCTGTTATGGGTGGTCGTGATTGTCGTGAGAGAGATGGTTCTCTCTGGTACCCAGGGCCAATCTCGCAGAAGTCTTGGAATATCAGGGCAGTGTCCTATATCCAGGGAGGAACCAGAATGGCGTGGTAGAGGGGCAGGGATGGTATGATATTTAGCAGAGGTGGTTTTTACCCAGTAAAATGGTTTTTTTACTGCACTGAGAAGAACTCATTATTTTAAAAACTGTTTCATTAATCCTCACCACGTATTACGTATTCAAATTGTGGTTCCACTGGGCAGTAGGTTTAGAGATTAATTCAGGGTTGTACGAATACTAATATATGTAATTATAATACAGACGTTGGAATGGCTCTGCATATTTTGGTTTGGTATTTTCTCAATGAAGTTATACATGTCATGACTCATTTCAGTTTTCACTGTCATACAAACAAAAGTCAAAAACATTCACTGATGAGAACAACAGTAATGCAGAGAAGGCTCGAAGCATTAAGCAATCAGAAGCATGCGGAATTGCTGATTACCAGTCCTGGTCCATTTCACCATGCAGCAGTCTGTCACAGAAGACCAATGCAGTGGATCCACTGAGCCTGTTCCTCAGTTCTGAATGGATGTATCCAAAGCTGGAAAAAAATTGTCCTATGCTTGTTGAACTTGCAGGACACTGATGCAATTGCCACACCCCCAGTTCTATGAAGTCAGATGGGATATCAGCATTCTTTAGATTTTTTCCACTCTGTTAGAGGAAATGTTTTCCTTGATAGCGTCTGAAGATGTTGATTTTTGGAGTTTTTACTTTAAATATAAGTAAATATGGCAGAAACTTGGGATTTTTGCTGAGCAACCACTGCCTTGCATTTTTTTTTTTTGTTTTTGTTCAGTTGACAATTTCTTCTCTGCATGTTTTAGATGAAGGAGGTTGGCCAGCGTGTACATGGGTAAGTGCCTCCTGAAATCTTTGTGTACTACACAGAGCAGAAGCACAAATCTTCATTTATCAGTAGAGCCACCATATTCACATGCAGCATCGTTCTTAAAGGGTCCCTTTGGAGTGTGTCAAGTGCCATAGCAGCTGAGTTCAACTGACCGATCAAGTTCTTTGCTTTTCAGTAAATCTCTTAATTATTATTTATACTGATGACTCAGTCTTCAAGTTCTGCATCAAGATCACTCGCAATCCTGAGATGTGACCGATTTTTAACATATATTTCCATCCATATTGGTTGACTGTTCCATTGTGCGTCCCCGGGGACTTGAGGTTTTACAGATCCTTGGCATTCTTTTAACGAGGCTGATAGTGATTACGAAAGTACTTTTGTAAATCTGCACCATGTGTCATCAAAGCATGTGGTTTAAGGTCTTGTCCGAGTGGATTTAGCCAATGTCCTACACATCCATATGTAACCAAGTGTCGTCATCTTGTTCCGAATCACTTCTTGTATTTTGCATCTTTTTCTCATTGTCAGGCAGCTCTTAACAACACAACCGTACCGTTCATTTGTAAATGCCTTGCCTTTTCTTGCCAGTGTAGCACAGTACTTTCCAGTTTTCTCATTGCTTCCAGTGTGAACTGCTTATGCATAACCACCGTTTTCCCTATCTGCACCCAGTTCGTTATCACTGCGCACGTTACTCCATACAGTTTGTATTAATGTAACTGCTTCTCCATGCAGTTCGGTGTGTGCTTCCACCTTCAAGCCAGCGTCAGGAACTGTGTCTAGCAGTTCTCCTGCTGCCTGCTTTTGACTGGGTGCATTGTAGCCTGGCCTTAGCTAGCTTGTCGGAAAAGTTGGACGCTCAATAACAGAAAAGGGACTACGACAGCCATAAAAACTTGTGCAATCTTCAAGGCTATTTTTTGTTTCAGTTCGGGAGGAGTTTTTGTTACAGACGCATCCCTTTGTGGTTGAAAAACTGTGATACTTCCTCCTCGTCTTTGCCCAACCTGGAGCTGGCTTTCTTTTATTGTACTTGGCAATGGTAGTGCAGTATTACCTTTTATCCTCCTAATGTGATTCTAATACTTTTACATGTTTTACATGTTTAACCAACGTCCGTGATTCTCATGTCTGTTTTTTACTGAAAGGTGGTAGCTGAGAGTTTGTTTCCAATAACTCAGCCAGCATTGCTAATATATCAAGATAGAGGTTAACTCCTCAGCCTGAAATACTGCATTCAGCACACACCAGGAGGCCAGCGGCTGTGGCTGCTGTTGGGTCCATCACTCTGAGTTCTCTTTTGATCACTGCCAACTGGATATGGCTACACGCACACTTTACAGCGCTGCAACTTTTGCGCTCAGGGGTGTGAAAAAACACCCCCCTGAGCGCTGCAAGATACAGCGCTGTAAAGCGTCAGTGTAATCAGGGCGGCAGCGCTGGGAGCGCGGCTCCCAGTGCTGCACGCTACACCCGTAGAGGATGTGGTTTACATGCAGTGCTGGGAGAGCTCTCTCCCAGCGCTGCCACTCCGACCACACTCTCACTTGCTTTGAAATTCCAAGTGTAGCCATACCTTAATTACCTACAGAAGGGATGGGGAAGAACTTTGATCACACATTTAAATGCAGCTCACTGCAAGGCAGGTGCTTCTTTACCTGCTGCTCTGTTATTGCCTGCCTGCAAGGCACCCACCTTAGTTGAAATTGGAGCAACAAATCTTATTTATGTAGGGTCTTAGGCAGCACTGCAAGTGCATGAGGCACTTAACAAAACAGTGCAAGAGTCTCTCTGACGGTTTACGATATAACACAGGAGACGGGACAGCAGCACAGGTAGAGGAGACAGTGATAAGATTACTGGGGATGAAAGGAACCCACAGAGGATTCAAGAGAGAGGTGTGTTTTAAAAGTGTCCTGAAAAATAAATAAAAGAACAAAAGCCCTGGGCTGTGCCCTTTTCCCCCAGGGTATGTTACGCTCAGGATTTTGGGTGGGGAAGGGCTGACTGTTATAAATGGGAACGTTAAAATGGGTCAGGATATGTCCATGTGATAACACAGTGGCGCAAAGCTTGTGCTGCGTGTGGAGCTGGACAGGTTCTCCGAACCCTCGTATTCGGAGTTCTGTAAATTATCCTCCTTTGTGGTGGTGGTCCTAAGGGAGCCACCCCCTTTGCCTCCACTTGTGTGTCAGGAGAAGCCTGAATGCTTTCCCCTGCATTAAAAGGGGTTTGAGATCCAGGTAGCAGGAGCATTGTTGATGGGAGCTTGATTCTGGGAATACTCATCCTGGTCACAAAGCAGTCAAGTTAGCTCAAATCCACCCCTAATGTGTGCAGTGTGACCCTGCCTGCCCTGATGGAGGCTGTTTACAAGTGTCTCTGTTGCTAGGTCCCTGAAGGCTTCACAGCTGTGATGAGTGCCACCACCTGGGAGAAGCAGGAGAAAGACAACACGTTCACCTTCAAGATGTCCCAGCCAATCCCGTCCTACCTGATCGCCTTGGCTGTCGGCGACATAGTTTCTGCTGAAGTCGGACCTCGGTAAGAGGCTGCCCTCTTATTCACAGGAGGAGGATCATGCATTCAGTTATAACAAAGCTTGTTGCCTTGGTTATAGCTTAGGTCTGAAGGGTTTGCCTCCCTAACGAGCATATCTACTATCCATCCCCGTGTTTGAGGGGAGCTCTTCCCCTGCCTCAACTCTGTGTGAACACTGGGTAAAACTCTCCACTCTAGGCTCCCATGCACTGTGGTGTTCCCCTGATAGCTGTCTTTTCCACACTATCTGTCTTGCAGCATGTCTGCACCCTGTCCTGCCAGCCATTCATGAGCCCAGAGAGTCTTGCATGAGAATAGAATTAACTGTGGGTTCTTTGTTACTATAAATCTGGGTCAAAACCAACCTAGTCATCTAAAACTTTGTTGCTGCTCTGCCAGTCGTTAGCAGGTTATCAATTCTCATGCTCAGCAGGGGACTTCGTAACCCCTAAAATCAAAAGACAGTAGCAGATTATACCTCTCCAGTCTGAGTAGTGCATCTGTGGCTTTTAGTATGCCCCAGATTATCTCATTACGGATCACCTCTCATTCCTTGTCCTGGGCAAGTTTTTTTTTCTCCTTTCTGGGCAGAGGGGAATGCAGCTTCAAAGTGGTGCTGTGGAATTGCACTCCTGAGCCCTGTTGTCCAGCTCTGTACCTTGCTTTGAATGTGTTCCCCAAAGTCACCTACGCAGAGGGCTCTTAAAACATATATACTGTTGGGTCCCGGGCACACGGGAGTCTGGCCACTCCTGCTTAAGGGGAATAAGTCCCCCATTTTTTTTTCTAGCTCCTTTAATTCATAGATTCATGGACCAGAAAAAATCATTGAGTGTGACTTCAAACCTTGCTTGAGCCTTGTTATTAAGGACTAAAGATTAAATTAACAACACCTGCAGTAAATGTCTCATTAGCCTCGTATATGGCCAGACCTTCATTCTTCTTTGGTTGAAAGTCCATTAACTGTTAAAACTTCCCAGTTCTACACATTCAGCAAAATGCCTTAACTTTTTTTTTGTAGTAGAGAGTGATGGCAGGCCGGGCCTAGTCAGGCATTTTTCAAATGAAATTTGGGAAGGTCTCCTTAATATGCAAGGAAGTTAGAAAGCAAGCTGCACTATCATGGAATATCAGGGTTGGAAGGGACCTCTGGAGGTCATCTAGTCCCACCCCCTGCTCAAAGCAGGATGGACCAATCCCCAACTAAATCATCCCAGCCAGGACTTTGTCAAGCCTGACCATAGATCTGTAAATCACCGGAGTCTGAGCACGTTGCCTAAGGCTTCTGAAGGAAAGAAAGTACTGAGCTAGCTTAAGCTTTGCTGTGAATCCCCAGACTGTGGCTACTTACTGAGAAAAGAGAGCTAATGGAAGAGGTGTCTCCTTTTAAGAAAAAAACAGAGCTGTTGGCGATGCTGGTGGATAGTCTGGTGACTCTAACCTGGGTTCCCAGGCAAAGGAGCGTAAACAAAGATTTGAACAATACACTGGGATAAGGGTAACCAGATAGTCAACCAGCGGCCATGCCACTGTCCCCATCGGCACCCTATGAGTCAGTGACAGCGTCGATCAAAGTGATAACTTGTGTGCATTTTCCAAAAGGTCCTTTGCTATGCTGGGAAAACAAATGACCAGAGGGTGCGGTGGCTGAGATAAGTGGTTACAGGAAAGGCTTTCCTCTAGGGTTGGTTTCTGCTCAGCTTTTGTGATGGTGTAACTCTGTCGGTTAGGGCATGATTTTACTGACATTAATACAGATATAGCTTATTTCCCTTCCCCTATGGGAATAAGCTACCCCAGGATAAACACTTAACATTGGTATGATTGTGCCCACATGAGAGGAGATTGTACCAATGATCAGTATAGAGAAAGCTGGACAACTTGTTGGCAAGGACAAGGCCTTGGAATGGGGTGAGTTCTCCAGCGTGCGGCTCTGGAGCTTCGGGGTGGGGATTGTTACATCTATTAATGACCTGGAGGAGGTAGTAGGCACAGAGATGAGGATAGAGCTGTTCTGGTTATTGGGGGATTGAGTCCCTTGGGGCTTTGAGGAGCTTGACAGCAAGTGAAATGTCTTTAAAACTTAGCTTTGATTTTTTTCCCCCATCCTCTCCCTACCATGCATCACGTCCATCCTAGGGGGCTAAAGACCTGTGGACAATGTGGAGGCTGCAGGAAGCCTTATGAATTCTAATAGAATCATAGAAGATCAGGGTTGGAAGGGATCTCAGGAGGTCATCTAGTCCAACCCCCTGCTCAAAGCAGGACCAATTCCCAGCTAAATCATCCCAGTCAGGGCTTTGTCAAGCCTGACCTTAAAAACCTCTAAGGAAGGAGATTCCATCACCTCCCTAGGGAATCCATTCCAGTGCTTCACCACCCTCCTAGTGAAATAGTGTTTCTTAATATTCGACCTAGACTTAGACCTCCCCCAATAACCATTTCTCGTAACCACATGAAGCCTGCAAGCTTCAGACCCAGGAGCCTAGTCAACTTGAATGTCACGCTTCCATCTAGAAGCCATGTTCTTACAAGACCCTGGTTGCAGACAGCTTGGAGCAAGCACGTTTCCTCGTGTTAGGTTTTTCCTTTCCCTTGTGTGTTTGGCAGCATGTTGTATAGAGTCTGTTTGCTGAGCTGTAGTTCTCACTGCAGAGGAGAGTCGCCAGCAGCAACAGCAGATGTGGAACTGAGCAGGCAGAAGTGTGCTGATGTTGGGGCTGGGGGTGGGGAGGAGGAGTGGGGCTGAGTTGGTTCCAAGGCTGGGTTTGGGGTGTCAGCCTTCCACACAGGTTAGAATCATACCAGCTCTCCTAACTGAGTTACCGTGCAGCACTCTTGGGAAGGGCGAGGCTCAGTCTGCCCTGTCTTTGTTGCAATCAGGATTGTTTCTTCGCTCTCCCTAGGAGTCGTGTGTGGGCTGAGCCCTGTCTGATCGAGGCAGCCAGGAAGGAGTACGATGGTGTGATCGAAGAATTCCTGGCGGTGGGGGAGAAGCTCTTTGGACCATATGTTTGGGGCAGGTACGGCTCACCTGATTGGAGGGCACTGGGGTGCTCTGGATGGCTTCGGTTCCTTCAGGTGCCTCACTCAGTCTTCACGTTAGGGCTGGGGAGGGAGAGTCACCCGGGCGCTCTCCGGGGATGGGGGAGATGGTTCCTTACTGACCACTCTGCCTGCCTTCCCTAGATACGACATTCTCTTCATGCCGCCTTCTTTCCCCTTCGGCGGGATGGAGAACCCCTGCATCACCTTCGTGACCCCCTGCCTGTTGGCTGGAGACCGCTCCCTGGTGGACGTCGTCATCCATGAGATCTCCCACAGCTGGTTTGGCAATCTGGTCACCAACGCCAACTGGGGCGAGTTCTGGCTGAACGAGGGCTTCACCATGTACGCCCAGAGGAGGATCTCCACCGTCGTCTATGGTGAGGGCCCAGCCCCTGGCCTCTGCTGCAAGGACCCAGTCCTGCCATCCAGCCTCTGCAGGCAGAGCTGTGCCCTGGCTGGAGGCCTATTGATGTCACTAGTGCTCAGTGCTGCACAGATCAGAGGGCTGGGCCAGGCCTACGTTCTGTAGCTTGACACATTTCATGGCAGCGTCTGGGGATCTGCACCGGCTCCTAAAATATCTGAGACGTGATAGGGTCGTGTAGGGTGACTGGGGGAGGAAAGGGGTTGGACTGTCTTTTCTGCTTTTTTTAAAAGAGGCTTTTTCTACCTTTTGTATAGATTAGAAATTCCAGTCTTGTCTGCTGTGAGCTGCTGGAGCGTGGTGGGGGATAGCCAGACATGAAGGAAGTAAAACCTGGCTGAGATGGGGGTGTGATCTTTATTCAGATTCTTTGAGTCTTTAGTTAACACCTGTTTAACGCAAATGCCATGGAAATGAGCTACTTATGAGCTAGGTGGTATTTTTATTTATGTATCAAAAGATTTAAACCGGTTTGGCACAAACACACTTTTTCCTGGTCACACTGTAAGAGATTAGACCTTCTAACTTGAGATGTTTGCATAATTCTGTCAGGTGGCAGCTGTAAATTTAACTGGTGATGGGGGCACACTCGCTTTTCCAAATGTTTGTTTCAGAATGCTTCATTTGCAGTGTAAGAAAATTCTTTCTTCTCAGTTCACTCTTTCCTTGCCCTCAGTAAAACACATGTAGGTAAATTCTACAGGTCAGCATTTTGGTGTAGTTGTCTAGTGACTTCTAAAAGTACCTTTCAAACAAGTGGTGGAGGCTGGCCTTGTGGCTGAGTCTTGGGAAGGCCGGGGCTCTCAAGAGATACTCTGTGAAGGACTCACTCCTAGATCTTCATTCCAAAGCACAAAGCTGGCAGGGCAGAGCTCCTCTAGTTTGTAAGGTTGCTTGACCCTGGCAGGCAGTCATAGCAGGCAGCACATGCCCCGAAAAACCACGGTACACCCCTTCGCTGCACTGATTTCTTCTTCCTCTAGCTCTCTCTCTCTGAATTAGCTATGCTTCTGCTCCAGGAGCAGTGATTGCTTTGCCCTCTTGCTGGCCTTTGAAGTAGGGGCAGCCCCGAAGGAACTTTAGAGGGCAGTTTGCCTTCCTCCCCGGCTCTGATGGGAAAGTGCAGTTTCTCAATGCCAAGTCTCTGTCGTCTTCTCATCAGGTGCTGCTTACACCTGCCTTGAAGCAGCCACAGGAAGGGCCCTGCTGCGCCAACACATGGACAACACGGGAGAAGATCACCCTCTAAACAAGCTCAGGGTGAAAATCGAGCCAGGTCTGTGCTATCTCCAATACCCCACTGCAGAGTACCCGGTGGGGGATACAGGTCTCTGCATCTACAGTAATAGTGCTTAAGGATTGCAATAACTAGGGTGTGTCGAGAATAGACTATAAAGCGGCATATAGATTGCGTACAGTGCGGCTATCAACATTCATCGGTATAGTCCAATCATCTTGCTACTGTTTAACATGAAGGCTACTTATTAGTAACAGTGTTATTTATAAACGCAGCAAAGAGTCCTGTGACACCTTATAGACTAACAGACGTATTGGAGCATGAGCTTTCGTGGGTGAATACCCACTTCATTGGATGCATGTAGTAGAAATTTCCAGAGGCAGGTATATATATGCAAGCAAGGATAGGCTGGAGATAACAAGGTTAGTTCAATCAGGGAGGATTCAATCAGGCCCTCTTCTAGCAGTTGAAGGGCGAACACCAAGGGAGGAGAAACTGCTTTTGTAGTTGGCTAGCCATTTACAGTCTTTGTTTAATCCTGAGCCGGTGGTGTCATATTTGCAGATGAACTGAAGCTCAGCAGTTTCTCTTTGAAGTCTGGTCCTGTTATTTACAGAGTACCGTAGGCGTGATCAAAGTCCCAAGCCTTAGTAGTAAGTTTATA
The DNA here is from genome assembly GCF_003597395.2 of Chelonoidis abingdonii. Classification (NCBI taxonomy): domain Eukaryota; kingdom Metazoa; phylum Chordata; order Testudines; family Testudinidae; genus Chelonoidis; species Chelonoidis abingdonii. Next base: position 23,920,818 of record NC_133772.1, read on the forward strand.
TACTGAAGGCAAATTTAAAGGAAGAGGCTATAGATGAACCAGAATTTACACAGTGGATGTCTCAGGTTAGGCACCGCAAGAAGTGCCCTGGATTTTCTGAAGGCCGTTGACATCCGTCACAGCTGTGGGTGCTCAGCAATTCTGAAAATCAGGCCACTCTTACATGAGTGCCTTAAACATGGGTTAAACACCTGGTTTTTTTTTATGCTGTGCCTTTACTCTTGTTTTAGATAAAAGCTTTGAGTAGCCCTGACATTCATAGCACTGAATGACAGGCAGCGGTTGATAGAAGAACATGCAGTTAGCAAAACAACCTCAATATTTTTACCTTCCCTTTGCAAGGCGATGTGCCAGTTTTCATGAAGTTAAAGCATCATGAAAACTTTGAGTGTCCATAAAGCCTGAGGTTTTGGAGCTCAGCCACTTCAGAGTTCCAGATAAACAAACAAGGTGCTCTTGTTAAAATTTGAAATAAGGGTGAATTTTTATTCTGTACTGAGAATCGGTGTGATCAATTTCCTTCAAACTTTGCGAGCCCCCCCCCCCCCCCAAAAAAAAAAAAAAACTCAGCTGGCTTGAGAGTGATCTGCCAGTCTCCAGGCGAAGAAGAGGTTTCTGGCCAGGGACTGAAAAGCACATTTATAATAGCAGCCTGGCTGCATCCTCAGCTTTCTCCGTAATCACATGTAACTGAGTAAATTTCTGTGCCTTCTTGGTTGCATCCCTAGCAAAGAAGGTGGCTGGTCTCTAGGAGGATTGAGGCAGTGGATGAGCAGGGGGAAAGTCTACTGTGCATAGCATTCCCTGTATGTCTCCATGAATTACACAGGGTGGTTCGGATCTGAACCAGGGCGGTGCTGGGTGGAGGGGTCAGAGGCCACTGCCCTTTTGTGCTTCATGTTGGAGGTGAGGGGCAGCTTCTGGGGTTGAAGAATAGGAATCTAAGTAAATTGGAAGAGTTTGTTTTAAATGGTGGTTTCTTTCGTAAAGCTCAGGCCCCTGTCATGTCTTTGACCCACTAGGCGTTGACCCTGATGACACTTACAACGAGACCCCCTATGAGAAGGGCTACTGTTTTGTGTCCTACCTGGCGCACCTCGTGGGAGACCAGAGCAAGTTTGATGCTTTCTTGCAGGTACGGGGTGTGGGTTTGCTGGCTTCTGCCTAAGGAGCTCTATGTGCAGGGATGCACAGGGCTTGGAGGCAGGGAAACTCACTCCCTCTAGCGTGTTTGTTAGCAAGGCTTCTTTCCTGCCTGTTGGTACATAAGTGAGAGCATCACAGGTTCTTGGTACTTTCTGAGCTTGCAAATAATGCCACCATCCCCAAGACCAAAGCTGTCCCTTCTGCCTTGGGCTGGGACTCTCCTGGGTTACCTGAAGCCCTGTATAGATCAGAACTGCAGGTTGCAAACCTAGCATTAATGTTCAGTATGAGAACCCAAGCGCTTGAAGTGAGGAAACATAGTTAAGACTGAAGGCCAGTTTAGGTTTTAATGCCTTGGGCCATGGCTACACTGGCGTTTTACAGCGCTGCAACTTTCTCGCTCGGTTGTGATCTCCTAGCGCTGCAAGCTAATCCCCATGAGGAGGTGGAGTACGTGCAGCTGAGAGCTCTCTCCCAGCGCTGGCACTGCGACCACACTCGAAACTTCAAAGCGCTGCCATGGCAGCGCTCCCGCGGCAGCGCTTTGAAGTTTCGAGTGTAGCCATACCCTTGACTTATGGAGTCTCTTCATACCTTCCACATTGTACTAGCTTATACAGTAAGCAGCACTCGTTAAATGTGGTTTGATTAGATCTTGAGAAGATGTACAAAGCAAGCCAAGCTTGAAGAAAATTCCTTTAGTACAGTTTGAAGTTGTGGGTGCTTAAAGCCGAGCAGTCTGGAGCAGGAAGGTCTCAGGTCAAGGACTTTTCCCTGCGTTAGATGCTCTCATCCCCCCAGACCCACACATTAGCCTGGAATCTATCAGGAAAACTGAATGAGAGCTTCAGCTGATGGCTCTTAATATTCAGAGAACGAAAACCCAGGCCTTGCGCAGCATGGTCTGGCTGGCAATGGGACTAGTGCCACTGGGCAGCTGAGTTAGCACCTCTCCTGAGCAGTCAGTGCAGCCTCTGGCTTCAGTAGTAAAGGGTTCTATAGCATCTGTCACCTAATGATTTTGACAGGTTTCCAGGCTCTCTCTTTGCTTTGTATCCTGCCCTGCAGAGTCATTTTTGGACACGCACACTTTTGCTGTGGCAGCCATTTCAATTTAAAAAAAAAATTAGGGGGAGTATTAGGATTGCTTGTGTTTCACATTTAGAAACATTTAAAAAGTTTTAAGGATAGAGGGGAAAAAAGAGAAGTCTCTTCAGAACAAAATAGGCTTTATGCATATTAAGGCCCTTTTGCATAAAGTTTAGTAAACAGGAGTAAAGTGTTAAGACAAATAAGACAAATTTTTCTTTTAGGAGGAAAATATTTGTATGTGTTTAGGTTATTTTGAAATAGTCTGAATGCCAGATGTCTTTAGAGAAAAATAATTGTAAGACGTTAAATAAAGACATTAAATATTGGTAATAGAACTTTTAGAGAAAATGGGGGGTAAACAAGACACAAAGTGAGAGAGAGGCTGTAGAACAGCCAAGAAAAGCAAAAACCTTTCAGCTGGTAACAGAGTGAGAAGCTGCAGAGAAGGTTTTAAAACAGGAGGAGAAGAGAGCCTGTGTCACTGACCAAGTGGCAGAGAGAAGCCTGTGACTGTCACTAGTCAAATGCCAGTAATTCCAGGTCAGCCTTGAACAAGCCACACCTCTTGGCTGTGCCAATCAGAAGCTATTCTTTAGACATGTCATAGAATTGCGTTTTCCTGAACCAATCATAATGCGCCAAGAGGTAATTGACCATTGGACTGTTTCAAAAATGTATCTCTCAAACAAATAAAAGAAAAGACAAATGCTGTACATACCCCAAGTTTTTGTAGCAATACACCAAATTTTTTTTAAAGTGTTCTTGATTTTTTAAAAAGTTTTGCCTAATGGAAAACTGCTCTAAAAACTTATTACTTATGAACTGTAAAGAGAGCTTTAGATTTACATGCTTTATATAAAACACAGGTTGACAAATGAAAAACTAGCTTATGGAAAACATACTTTTTATCAGAGCTAAAAATGCTATTTCTCTGCCACATCCTTTTTCTTTCCTAACTTATTTAAAAATGTAAATGCTGTAAAACCAAGTAAAATTTTAATACATAAACTTTTAAAACACCAGTCAAAAGGAGCATGCATATAGATTTCTTTATTTACAAAATGTATCTAAATTTAACAGATGTCCTTATTTGTGTTTTAGTTTTGTGCCAGGATTACGTTACCTCTTTTTACATAAAGCCTTCAACATTTGTCTAGAAAAACGGTAGAAAGAACTTTATGAAAGTTGTGTGCAAATTGGTTCAGGAAAATGCCATTCTGAAACACACATCCAAGCAGTCCTAATGCTCCCCATAAAAACAATAACAAAAAAAAATAATTCAAAATGACACGATGGGAAATGTGAACACACCCAAAAATGAGACCGGAAGGTGGGACATAAAGCAGAAAAGGAGTGTGGGAACCTGTCAAAATTATATGGTGATGAATGCTATAGAGCCCTTTACTATTAGTGTCAAAGGCCACTCAGGGCATGGGGAAGCATGTTCTTGTGGGCTAAGTACGGGACAGTGCAGGGCAGAGAGTATAGGGCGTCTGTATTCTAATTCCAGCTCCTGCGTCATGTCTTGTTTCCCCCTGTACAATGTGGATAAAAGGCCATCCCCGCACATGGGGCTTAGGGGCCTGGTGAGCTGATGTCTGGGAAGCACTCTAGTGATGGTGAGTAGGATTTAGAGAGGAGGGCAAGAGAATGGGATACAGGAGGGAATGAAGGGAACAGAACAGAAGATTGAGAGTCAGTGGCCAGGCACATGGGGGGTTGCGGGGAGGGGGCAAGTACTTGAGAAAAGACTAGATGTGGGGAAAAAACCATGAGACTAGGCTGGAAGGAAGAGGAGGGGGAACAAGATGACCAGCTGGGCATCTTTCAGCCATAGTTGCCAACACATATGCACGCGGTTGGGAGGGGGGAGCAGGCTTCAATGCCAAACAGCTGGCCTCATTTCTCCCAGCATAGGGGGGCTGCTGGTGACTGTCACCTCAGGAAATAAAAGGAATTGGCCAAGGTTGGGATGTGGGGATTAGAGAACCCTGTCACGGAGCTTCCCTGTGTGCGCCAGGGCCGTCAGAATGGGCAGGAATTGGCTAAATGTGAGGGGGGGAGAGGCTGGGGGTCCAATTAACAACTGGAAGTGGAAACAGAATTGTTTAAAGTAATTTGACTTAAGCCCTGTGGGTCTGCGCTGGTCTTGCCTTCGTGGAGCGTAAGTATGAGCACCCTGTCCCTGCAGGCCTACGTGAACCAGTTCAAGTTCCAGAGTATCATGGCTGACGACGCCCTGGAGTTCTTTCTGGAGTACTTCCCGGAGCTGAAGAAGAAAGGCGTGGCCACCATTCCAGGTCAGTATTGCTGTCAAGTCTCAGATCTCCTTCCAGGCACTGAAGAGCCGCCGCTTCCTTGTCCCAAGTGCTGGGGACTCACCAAAACCAGAGAGAAACCTTCATATGGGACTCAGTAGTAACCAGCAACTGCAGCTTGTTCCGATTGCCCCTTCTCCAAGGCTCGAATTGGACCAGGTCAGTGACCCAGCACTGCCTGAGGCTGCCCCCGCCTTCTCCAGAATCTCAGCTTCACTTTTATTTTTTTTTAAAGTTTAGTTTCTTATCTAGCACCTGTAGCTGTATCTCTAGCTATGGATTTTAGCCCCTTTTCCTTATCTGTATTCCCTCACCCTACTAATGTTGGGGTGCCCTTTGCCCGTAGGTTACTGGGACTTTCCCTCAAGTTTATTAGCATGTACACCAATGAGTTACCATGGCATTCGTGTGATTGGACATCTGTGGATGTTCCTAACTTAAAATATCTAAGGCTGGTATAAACTGGCATCTTGTGGTTACCTACATATTTATAACACGACTCTATCTTGTGATGTTTTGTGATATAGGGTCATTTTGGGTTACTTAGGTCCCATCTTTAGTGTAGCCAAACAAACTAGGGTCCATGGCCTGTTGTCTTGATGGGCTTGAAACATGTAGGCTTTTGCCTTAGTGCCTTAATCCACACCTATCCCTTATTTAGCGTATGGCCAGATACCTTCAGGAGCATAGCTGGCTACAAACCCATGGTGCCAAAGAAACCTTCAAAATGGAAGTGGCATGTAGCCAAAGCAGAAATGCTGGCCTGAATTTGCAGAGAGCCTGAAACGATCAATCCAACATGGGAGCTGTCCCTTCATCTCAATGGGATGTTAACTCAGATGCCCATTGATGGGTTATGGGCGGAGCTAAGGACAGGACCGTTATTACTTTTCCCTCTCCTTAAAATTGAGCCCTGCTACTCTGGCCCTACCAGTCAGGTGTTACTCTGTTTTACATGCTCACTGCTGTGTACTCTTGCATTTATTTGCCAGATGCTAATGCACTGCCTCAGCTTTCCCCACAGAGGGCTGATTCCAGGACTAAGTCCACTTGCTTCCTGCCCTCCTCCCCCTCGCCCTTCTGATTAGAACTGGGGTAATAAGACGTCATCCACAGAACTAATAACTAATTAGGGTTTCAGTAACACCTTTCGCAGATCCGCGCATTCCCATTGCTTTCAGGGGGGTGACATAGGATAGAACCTGTTACATGGGATGATGCGTTAGATAGAAAGAACTCAGCTTGACTCTCAGATCCCAGGCTGTTAACACAGTCACTTGTAAGCTCAGCACAGTTTAGGCAATGAGAGATGATAACTGTAGCACTCCCACGATGCAGTTTTACCAAGGAGATGGAGCTTAGAAACCAATCTCTCCATTCTCAACTTCTCCTGTGTTTGCTGTTGCTCTGTGCGACCGCTTGGGCACACTGGCATGCGACAGAATCCAGCTCCACTGCAGCTCCTGCCTGCTCTGAGCATGCTTATTTTGGGAGGTGGCTTGAGTGATGAGTCCAGCTTCTTCTCTCCTCTTCTCCGCTGCAGGCTTTGAGTTTGATCGGTGGCTGAACACACCCGGCTGGCCCCCTTACCTGCCTGACCTTTCCCCGGGAGAGACGCTCATGAAGCCAGCAGAGGAGCTGGCAGAACTCTGGGCAGCCAGCATTTTGAACATGGAGGCGATCAAAGCTGTGGACATCTCTGCCTGGAAAACCTACCAGCTCGTCTTCTTCCTGGATAAGATCTTGCAGAAATCCCCTTTGCCAGACAGTAAGGACCAGTAACCTCCTCTGGGCAGGGCGTGAGTTGGGTACAACCGGTGGGCTCTGTAAAGCAGTGAAGCCTTAATGCAAACCCTACCACGGTGTAGAAGCATGCTGGGTACTAGCACCAGCGACTTCCAGTACAGTCAGTTAGGTGGGGAGACATGCGCCAGGCAACGTGCCTCCAACCTTGCTGCAGCCAGGGGTGCATGCACCAAGAGCCAGTTCAGCCAACCTGTCCCACGATGGGAGTCCAGTGGCTGGGCTTTAGTTTTGCTTTCGGGGAGATGCCACCATCTCTTCAATAACTGAGTGGGGAGGGAAGATCAGGGCTGTGTGTTGGGGCCTTGCCACCTGCCTAGGATCAAAGAGAGAAATGACTGACTGCAAGTTGGGATAGCAGAACTTCACCCCCAAGGAAGCACCCTGCGTTCACTGCTGTGTACTGGTCTCCATCTCTCCAGAGCTCTGGTCCCTCTGCCTGCCAGAGCCAGCTGTGAAGTGTGTGCAGTCATTGGCTCCTTTGCTTGTGAACCTTTCTCCCCCCTCCCCGCCACCGCTGAGTCTGAATGCCTGATGTAACCTGCTGAGTGCCTCTTGCTTTGGCTTAGCAATGATTACACCAGGCCCACTGGCTGCAACATGCTCGTGTCTCTGGTATGGAGTGTGGAGGAAATCTTTGTTCGATGACTCGTTAGTGACATGTCCTGACTCTGTGTGCCTTGGGCGTGTGCTCTGTTAAACTTTCACCATCTCTTTGAAGGCACATGGTGCCTGGACCACGTGCGTGCAGCTTTGCTGAGTTGCAACCAGTGGCATTTTCAGCTTGTTCTTGCTGACTGTACCCGAGTAAGTGCTAATGATGCTAGTTTCCGTGTGTCTGAGTCTGGCTGGGCTGACACGCCTGCTGTTCACTTACCAGCAAACGTGGCGAAGCTGAGTGAGATGTATCCGAAGATCTCCAAAGCGCAGAACGCCGAGCTGCGCCTCCGCTGGTGCCAGATTGTCCTCAAGAACAATCACGAGCCCGAGTTTGGCAAAGTCAAGGACTTCCTTCACAGCCAGGTTTGTGGGTAATGCCGTTGCCAGCTCCGTGGGGCTGCGAGTGCATCAACCAAAGACCAAGCCCTGCTTTAGCACCACATGCAGCGTTACAGGGAACGCCCTGTTCTGCCCGGAGCCCTGTTGCACGTTGTCTTTGGTTTTAGGCGTACATTTAAGGCCACAAGCACTTCCCTAAACCCCTTTGCAGTCAGTGGGATTTAAGCACGTGCTGCTTAAAGTCAGCACGTGCTTAATGTTTTTGCTGAATTGAGGCCAGAAACGGAGAGCACATTGAAGAAGAGAGAGCAGCGATAGACAGTGGGGTGTACATGCAGCATGGATGAGTGCCATTGGACCCATAACTGCATTTTCCTGACTCCAGTGCTTATGTGCCACCAGGTTTTTTTAAGTGTGGGAAGAGCTGAGCGGGACAGAATTTCATGGGGTTTAGGAACTACCTGAGAGAGGGGGCTGTAGGTTCTTGTACAAACAGGTGCTGCCCTCTCTGTCTGCTCTCACTCTTCTAACCTGTTTGCAAACCTTCCAAAGGTGCTAGTCCTGAGCAAGGACTGTCCAGGTCACTTGCTCTTGTAATTCTGCCATTTTCTGTTGCCCACTTCTAAAAGACGGGGGGTTAGAGTTTGTTACATGGGGAAAACTGGTTCTGCACGAGCACACCCAGGTGTGTTTGCACACCCACGTGTATGCTTTCCAGACGTTACACACTTGGATTTGGCTAACGTTTTCTGTGTGCAGCATTTCTGGCTGAGGTCAAGCCTGGGGGATGTCGGTTGGAAGGGGGACTGTCTCAGGGAGCTGTGGGCGTGTTAACGCAGAGGTTCTATGGGAAATTCTTCTCCAGCCTTAGTGACAGAGCGGTTCCTATGCAGAGCACTGTAATTCATGGCTCCAGTCGTGTCTTCTAGGTCCTAACCTCCATATGGCCTTTGCGATTTGTGCCTTGCAGGGGAAGCAGAAATACACCCTCCCCATCTACCGTGCCATGTGGAGCGGCTCAGAGTCCGCCCGGGCGCTGGCTGTGGAGACTTTCTCAGCCACGGCCCCTCAGCTGCACGTCAACGTCCAGAACTACGTCAAGAAGATCCTGGCTTCTGAGCCAGGGCGGACCTAGCGGCTTGTCCCAGAGAGACGCAGGCAGCAGGGCCTCGTGCCACTTCCTCAGCTCTGCTGTATCCGTCCCAGTGATCCAGGAGGCCGCTCCCCATTGGAGCTGCACTTCTGGGCCTGCCTGAGGCTCCATCCCCCGGCTGGTGCGAACCCTCGTGGCCCCCTCGCTCACTGGCACAGATTTAGTTTTATTAAACACTTTGTCATTTGTATTCTGCCTGGTGGCTAGACCCAGTCCCCATGCTACAGGTGGCTTTATCCCTCATGCTAAGCACTAGCAAGTGTTTTCCTGCCAGGGGGTGAGATCCCAGGGCCCACGGGCTGCACAGCACAGGGGTCCTAACGAGGCAGGGACCATGGTGGTCCTTGCTGTGCTCTGGTAGCCACTGGTGGCCTTCCATCTCTCAGGGCTATAGAGACCTGGTTCCTGTGCATGCCTGCTCCCTGCCCCCAGGTGCTGGGTCGCATACTGTGGGCTGTCAGCCCAGGGGCCCCTGCTCCTTGCCTCCCGCTAAGAGCCCAGGTGCTGTCTGATGGCTTGGGAGAGTGGGCAGGGGAGGGGATTCACCCACTGACAGCAGGGTATTTTCTTTCAGTGCTGGGGGGGGGAAAGGGTGATGGATCCTGCACAAGGGGGGGCCCCTCTGACTCCTCACTCACTAGATTGGGTCCCATCTCCCTCATTCCCCCCAGCCCTGCTGCACCCATCCATCTTCCAGCACAGGGTCCCCTCTTCTCCACCTCATTGGTGGGGCTCATCCACTCCATGCCCCACCACGGCCTGGCCTGTGTTCTGGTTGAGAGCACGCTCCCAGGTGGGGGTTTGAACAGCTCTAGGCCCCAGCCCTGGGAAGTGGCAGCAGCTCTGCCAAAGCTGGGCAGTTTGCTTCCTTTTGTGTGGCAACATGGAGGAAGCAGTGTTATTTCTCTGGGAGGCTCTGCTATGTCCTTGCAGACAGCGGCTGTTCCCTCCCTGTCCTGGGTGGCTCTGCATTTGCCAGAAGCTGGCAGAGCCCCTCAGTGTCCCTCCAGTTGCTCCTTTTATTGTAGCTGGTGATCAGACCCTGAGGTTTGAGGCACTTGCATCAGAGGAAGGAGCCCCAGGCTGACAGGCCCAAGGGGAGCTGGTGCGCTCTGATTTGGATGCAGCCAAGGAGAAGGGTCAGGGCAATTTCAGGCCTGTGCCCAGCACTGCGAGGGAAATGCTGGGGATGTGCTGAGTGTCCACCATGACGCAGGGCTCAGTGGGGGTGGGGATATGGATTCAGACCATCTGCCCATTTACCATTAGTACAGCTGGAAGGAAGGATCACTGATTTCTGGCAAGGCCACACTCCAGTAGGGAAACCTTCTCCTGTCACCAGACGCTCAGTGAGGGGGTGGGGGACTGGTTCTTACTGTGATCTCTGGCCCAGCGATCTAGCTGGTGTGCTAAGAGAAGCCAGGCTCCGTCTTGGCATTGTGGTTTCATTGCTGATTGAGTGAGGGGCCGTGCAGCAGCGATGGGCCATACCCTGGGTGTAGCTGCCAGTGCTCAGCCAAGCAAATGAATGAGCCCCTGTAGAGTGGGATGCTCCCCCCACACCACGGCCAGTTAATGAGCCTGGTGCAAAGCTGAGGGGAGATCAGGCAAGGACAGGAGGTCAGCAGCCCTGCCTCATTAAACTGACCTGGCTCCCAAGCTGTTTTCTCTCCACTGAGCTTTTCCAAGGCCACGGGAGGAGTTCGCATACCTCTTCCCCAAAGCTCTTGCTGTGTGCGCAGAAGCGGCTCCAACCTCCCTCCCTGCCTGGCTCTGGGAAGGCTGACCAGCCGCCTGGGGCAGAAGGGGCCCAGCCGGCACAGCAGTGATGCTTGGGACGGGAGGAGAGTGCCCCGCAGGTGGGGCACCTGCTCTGAGACTGACACCAGCAGGCTCTGCCAGCCTGCCCGCCCAGCAACAGCCTGGCTCTGAGCAGGGTCAGCTGTGGTGTGCAGCATCTTTGCTCTCCCAGGGCAGTTGGGTCTGGGTGTACCAGAGCTGGGAGTTCTGTTCCCCTCGCCCAGTGCCCTATGCTCCAGGCTCTGCTAGCACTCCCCAGCCAGCCTGGTGCAGGCAGGGCCTGGCACAGCCAGCTCGACAGGCTGGTGCACACAGCAGAGTAGGTTATTGCTGAGCTCTGTTGTGGGCAGCAGGTGGTGCCCACGGCCTGGCATGATGCATCCAGTGCTGCTCATCCATGGGCCCAGCCCTGTGGCTTCATAGGCAGGCAGTGGCTCTCCCTGGGGTGGGGCTAAGCCCCCAACTGGATCTTTTATTAGCTTCTCTCTCAGGCCTGTGGCCTGCGTGGAGGGAGGGGACAGTGGCAGAGAGCCATGGCCTGGCACGATGCCTTGACCCTCAGGGCCCCATGCTTTGCTAACTGTTCCTGGGGCAGTAGGATTGCCACCTCTGAGGCACAGAGAAACCAGCCACTGACTGTGACCCTGTGCCACAGCCTGACCCTCCTCTCTCTCCATTAGCCTGACCCTTTGACTGTGAGCGCCTATACCCACCCCATCCCAGGAGTCTCAGCCCTTGAGGGAGCCCCCTACCATCTTTTCCCAGGAACCCCTGCCTTCCCCACCTCGCTCCTTACCCTGTCCTCCCTGGTGAGGAGTCTTGCGCTCAGCTGATGGGTCTGTCTTGCTTCCCGGACCGTCCCTGGGGCCGAGAAGAGCCACATGGCTTCAGCAGCTGGCATGCTGCCTGTATGCAGAGTGGGACCTGGGTGCCAGCCAGGCTGTGACGGGCTCCCGGCCGTGATGGGCACAGCTAGTAGTTAAGGTCACTGCATGTGCAGCCAAGTGCACAAAGCGAAAAGCCCAGCACATTACATCCCATGGCCAGCAAAGCAGTAGAAAAACTTGCAGGGGACAACCCTAAGAGGCTGCCATAAATCCCCCTCTGCCCCCTCCTGCCTCTGGTGTCTTCAGTGCCATGGGGAGCTGGAGTGGTTGGGCTGGGTGGTTAGTTATGATGGCTGGTTTATTAGGAGAAATGTAGGTGTCTGGGGGACACTGGCACTGATTTCCTAGTCCCCTGCATCATCCAGTGCTATTAATCCTGACAGAACTGCCACAAGCAACATCTAACCTGTCCCCTTTGGGCCAGGGAGCCCAGCCAAGTTCTGCCCAAGGCTGTAGCTCGCAGGCCAGCAAGCGGGAAGGATGTGATTGAGCTAAACAGCCCTGTGTGGAGGTAGTTCCAGATCCATAAACCTCTCTACTTGCTGTAGCCGCTAGGGGGTGTGAGAGAGCCACGCTGTGTTCGTGTGGGTTCCACAAGCACATAGTTTGGCATGCTCCTCCTGAAGGGCGGCGTGGCTGAGGTTTGGCTGCCTTAGGTCAGGGCTCTGGGTTCTGTCCCAAGCTCTGCCTGCTGTGACCCTGTGCAAGCTCTGAGGAGAGCCATAGTTGCCTCCCCAAGGGTAGCAGTATATGGCCTTGGTTAATGTGAAGGGCTCAGAGTAGCTCACAGAAGAGCTGGGACAAGAGCTGATGCTCCCTTGGATGTCGGTAGCTCAGGGCCTCTTTCCCTCAGCTACAGGGCACTGTGCAGAGAAGGTGCCCTCTTTCTACCCTAAATTGCATGGAGCACTTTGCTCATGGTGCTTTGACAGGAGCGCCTGCAGCAGGGGCAGGTGAGAGCTAGCAGGGCTGCCTGCCCAGCCAGCTGCCTGCTCAACCAGCTGCCTGGAGGGGTGGGAGGGTCATAGAATATCAGGGTTGGAAGGGACCTCAGGAGGTCACCTAGTCCAACCCCCTGCTCAAAGCAGGACCAATCCCCCACTAAATCATCCCAGTCTGACCTTAAAAACCTCTAAGGAAGGAGATTCTATCACCTCCCTAGGTAACCCATTCCAGTGATTCACCCCTCTGTTAGTGAAAATTTTTCCTAATATCCAGCCTAGACCTCCCTGTAAGCATGTGGGACTCACCATGGCGGTGCCTCCTGCTGGTCTCTGTCAGGAATCAGCTTGTCCAGCTTACAGAGTGCCCTCTGTAGGCCGGTGATCTGCCTTACCGCTCGGCCTTCATGTCCCTCCTGGACTTGGTGCACCATTATCTGGGGTGCTGTCCCCTGGCCATATACCCCTCAGTCTCAGGGTCTCCCCTCCCCAGGGAACCCTGTCTCCACCTCACTTCAGTTGTAGGCTACTGCCAGTCACCAACTAGCCCCCACACCCTGGAGCAGACTGCAGCGTCAGCCACTGATCATAGGCAAGGTTGGGTCTGGACCTGCTGCCTCTCTCTGCAACCCAGTGCCTCTATGGGGCCTTGGACAAGGCCCTGCAGCCTGGGGAGTTGCCAGCCTGGAGCTCCCCAGCCCTGCCTCAATCTAGGCACCTTGAGCTTCCCAGCAGCCAGGCTCCTTTCTCTCAGAAGGCAGAAAGAGACTGTCTGTGCTTCTGGCCCACTGCCCTCTTAAAAGGGCCAGCTGCGCCCTGATTGCACTGGCTATGGCTGTGGCTGCTTTCCCCATCAGCCCAGCTTTTGTCTGCCCTAGCCCTCTTCCGGGCTGCTTTCAAACCCTTCCAGGCAGGAGCGGGTGACCACCCCGCTGTCACGCTTGCAGCTGAATCTGTATATTGCCTTGTAAATTGACAAATTGACAGATGTTGCTGGTGTGGCTAATCTTCTAGCATATTTCACACTCTTTGCAGTGATATGGAAAGTGAACACTCAACATTACTTCTACACACCCAAGTGCATTGGTGATCCCGGGTGAAGATGTTTGAAGAAAACGGCCAATTTCAGCCACAGATGATGTTATCCATTGAAACTGTTTTCTTTTGAACTGTCTTAAAGATGATATTTGGCTGTCACAGATGGCCTACTTGGCAGAGTGTATCTTGGTTAAATTAACCAAATTTAGATCTCCAGAGAATATCAGTAACCATGTCTGACGTGGAAGACAAAATCAAAGCTGTGATTAAAAAAAGCTGCAATTGTGGTGTTGTGTGACAAATGACAATTTCAATTATTTTTCTGTAGTAGATTAATTTTTTTGTGAAAATTATTTGACTCTCAGTGGAAATATAAAGATAATGTTCTTCAGCACTGGGTAGACCTCAAGGACAGTTTTTGAATACACTCCCCCGCTGCAACTTGAGACCATTACTCCTTGTTCTGTCATCTGCCACCCCTGAGAACAGTCCAGATCCATCCTCTTTGGAACCCTCTTTCAGGTAGTTGAAAGCAGCTTTAAATCCTGCCTCATTCTTCCCATCTGCCGCCTAAACAATCCCACTTCCCTCAGCCGCTCCTCATAAGTCATGTGCTCCAGACCCCTAATTAATTTAAGGTTTCAGAGTAGCAGCCGTGCTAGTCTGTATTCGCAAAAAGAACAGGAGTACTTGTGGCACCTTAGAGACTAACACATTTATTTGAGCATAAGCTTTCATGGGCTACAGCCAACTTAATTGGATGCATAGACTGAAACACACAGACAGAAGATATTTATACATACAGAGAACATGAAAAGATGGAAGTACGCACACCAACTGTAAGAGGCCAATCAATTGAAATGAGCTATCATCAGCAGGAGAAAAAAAATGTTTGAAGTGATAATCGAGATGACCCGTAGAAGGTGTGAGGATACTTAATATGGGGAAATAGATTAAATTAGTGTAATGGTGTGACGAAGTGGGACTGTTCTTAATGTTTCCTCTGAATACTGTGTGGGTGCCTCAGTTTCCCTTATGCATTTCTTAAGTCTCCAGTGTGCATAAATGGCCGACGCTCTGTCTCCTGGCAGCAAAAGCCTGGGGCCCTTCCCCTCTGCAGGGGGATGGCTGAAGGTGAACAAAGAGATCAGGTGACCTCCTGGCCCGGGAAAGAGACAAAGGCCAGAAAGGAGGGGCTGGAGGGGGTTTCAGTTTGGAGCTGGTTGGGGACAGGAAGTGAGGGCAGATGGGGTTGTCTGGCTTGCTAGGACCCAGAATGGACCCAGCTGAGGGGTCCAGTTCTCTGTACCTGAAGCTTTGTTTTAGACCGTGTTCCTGTCATTTAATAAACTGCTGTTTTACTGGCTGGCTAAGAGTCACGTCTGACTGTGAAGTGAGGATGCGGGACCCTCTGGCTTTGCCAGGACCCTGCCGGGGTGGACTCGCTGTGGGAAGCGCACGGAGAGGCATATGCTGAATGCTCCAAGATCAGACCAAGGAAGGTGGAAGCCATGTGAGCTTCTTGCCCTGAAGACAGTCTGCTCCAAGGGAGAGGAGGCTGCCCAAAGTCCTGACTGGCTTTGTAGGGAGCAGTTCCAGAGCATCACCCAGGGACTCCGTGACAAATGGCCCAACCATTTCCAGTCTCTCTTCAACCCTAAGTTATTTGTATCTAATTTGCATATTAATTCAAGTTCAGCAGTCTCTCTTTGGAGTCTGTGTTTGAAGTTCTCGAAGGTGGCAATTTTACAACAAAAAAACTTCAAACACAGACTCCAAAGAGAGACTGCTGAACTTGAATTAACTTAGGTTTGAACAGAGACTGGGAATAGTTGGGCCATTACACTAATTGAATCTATTTCCCCATGTTAAGTATCATCATACCTTCTGTGGGTCATCTCAATTATCCCTTCAAACGTTTTTTTTTTTCTCCTGCTGATGATAGCTCATCTCAATTGATTGGCCTCTTACAGTTGGCCTGATTACTTCCACTTTTTCATATTCTCTGTATGTATAAATATCTTCTTGCCGTATGTTCCTGTCTATGCATACGATGAAGTGAGCTGTAGCCCACGAAAGCTTATGCTCAAATAAATGTGTTAGTCTCTAAGATGCCACAAGTACTCCTCTTCTAATCATTTTTGTTGCCCTTCGCTGGACTCTTTCCAATTTTTCCAAATCCTTCTTGTAGCGTGGGGCCCAAAACTGGACACAGTACTCCAGATGAGGCCTCACCAGTGCCGAATAGAGGGGAATGATCATGTCCCTCGATCTGCTGGCAATGCCCCTACTTATACAGCCCCAAATGCCGTTAGCCATCTTGGCAATAAGGGCAGTGACTCATATCTAGCTTCTCGTCCATTGTAACCCCTAGGTCCTTTTCTGCAGAACTGCTGCCTAGTCACTCGGTCTCTAGTCTGTAGCAGTGCATGGGATTCTTCCATCCTAAGTGCAGGACTCTGCACTTGTCCTCGTTGAACCTCATCAGGTTTCTTTTGGCCCAGTCCTCTAATTTGTCTAGGTCCCTCTGTATCCTATCCCTGCCCTCCAGCATATCTACCACTCCTCCCAGTTTAGTGTCATCTACAAACCATCCTCCAGATCATTAATGAAGATATTGAACAAAACCAGCCCCAGGACCGACCCTTGGGGCACTCCGCTTGATACCGGCTGCCAACTAGACACAGAGCCATTGATCACTACCCTTGATCCTGATGATCTAGCCAGCTTTCTGTCCATCTTATACTCCATTCATCCAGCCCATACTTCTTTAACTTGATGGCAAGAATACTGTGGGAGACTGTATCAAAAGCTTTGCTAAAGTAAAGCCAGGAGCTACGCCAGTCACCTCTGCCATAGCAGAGGTGCAGCAAAGGCACGGTCCAGCAGAGCAGCACTTGTATGCCTATCAAATGCTGCCTCATGCTTCACTGTGCTGAAAGGGCTGCGAGCAGCACCAGCCTGCCTATCAGGGGCTAGCATGGGGCAGCCAAGTGACCCCTGCTTTGAGTCTCCACTGGCCCATGCCCCCAGGTCTGCCCCTGGCGCCCTGGCAGAGGCGTGGGGTGAGGGGCAGGGCCATGTGGCAGCTGGTGACTGACACAGCACCCACTGTGAGCAAAAGTTTGTTTGGATCCAGGCATGAGAAGATTCATTCGTCTAATCACCAAGCCCCGTCCCATTGAATGCCCCCACCCTGCGCCGTACAATGACAGAGAAGCATCTGTACATAACGCTGTCACAGAGTCCCCAGATGATGCTCTGGAACTGCTCCCTACAAAGCCCGTCAGGACTCTGGTGAAGTCTCCTCTCTGTGATCAGACTGTCTTCAAGGCAAGAAGCTCACACAGCTTCTGCCTTCCTGGCTCTCTCCGTGGAGCATTCAGCATCCTCTGCCCCTCCTTGCGCTTCCCACAGTGAGTCCACCCAGGCAAGGTCCTGGGGAAGCCAGAGGGTCCCACACCCCCACTTCGCAGTCAGTTGTGACTCTTAGCCAGTCAGTAAAACAGAGGTTTATTAGATGACAGGAACACGGTCTAAAACAGAGCTTGCAGGTACAGAGAACGGGACCCCCTCAGCTGGGTCCATTCTGAGGCCTAGCAAGCCAGACAACCCCGTCTGCCCTCACTTCCTGTCCCCAGCCAGTTCCAAAGTGAAAAGGCCTCCAACCCCTTCTTTCTGGCCTTTGTCTCTTTCCTGGGCCAGGAGGTCACCTGATCTCTTTGTTCACCTTTAGCTATTCCCTTGCAGGGGGGAAGGGCCCCGGCCATTTGTTGCTAGGATACAGAGTGTCGGATATTTATGCACACTGGAGACTTAAGAAATGCATAAGGGAAACTGAGGCACACACACAGTATTCAGAGGAAACAGTACGAACAGTGCCACTTCATCACAAGCGTGCCCAACCCCCATCCCTGGGCACCGTCCGGCCTGGCCCATCAGCTTTCTGTGCTGTGGGCAGCAGCAGGCTCTGCTTCCTTGCAGGGCTGTGTCCAGGTCCTGTCCCTAAGCAGCTGCCCCTTATTCACCCAGTGCTGGACCTCCACACTGGGAATGTCTGTGGGGAGCTGCGTGTGCGATGGGTGTGCAGTCTGGCTCTGCATCCACCCTTGTCAGTTTCAGTGTCAAGGTTATTTCAGCACCTAGCCTTTGCTCTGTGATCTCTGAGACTCAGGATCCCTGGCCCCAGGGCTGGGGATGGGCTCAGGTTGGCTGAAGAGCTCCTGAGGGGCTGTGCTGGCCCCTTTCCAGTGCTGACAGTCTGAATCCCAGCTGAGCAGCTCCAGAGACAGAAATCTCTCCCGGGAAAGGCCTTCAGGTGTTCACTGCTATGGGAATGGTGGATGGGAACTGCAGGCTGATCAAGGATCTCAAAGCGTGTACCATGCAGTGAGTTAAGCAGCTTCCCAAGCCACAGCAAGATAGGTGATACAGATGGGGAAACTGAGTCAAAGAGAAGGGATAGGACTTGCCCTAAAATAGGCCTCTTGACACCCCATCACCTGCTCTAAACACTAGACATGCCATCCCAAGAGGGCCACTGAAAGATGGGAACTTAGTGATGGGAGGTGCATGGTGCCACCCTCTGAGCTGCACCAGATTAACCCAGAGAAGGGTATTTCCTTGGGTAACACCATCAGGAAGGGTGAAGGGCAGGGGCAGCCGCCATGGGCAGTTTGTGTTGCGCTGAATCCTTGAACAGCAGCAGCACCTGATCCTGGGCCACTGAACCCTCTGCTCAGCCAGTTACACCCCGGTCTAGGCTCGTCCTAGCGCATGGTAAGTCACACAGTGGTTCTCAACCTATTTATCATTGTGGGCTGTAGCCTACAATGTATTACGTGGGCTGCAGGTTGAGAACCATAGCGCTTCCCTCCCCTTCTCCGAACCTCCCCACCTCCTGCCCAGAGAACCCTCCACAGAGTGAGGCCATGAACAGAGCCCTGGGTGGGGGTGGCAGGGACCCTGAACCCAGCCACGTGGGGCTGAGTGGCAGGCGACCCCAGACCCCCACCATGCAGCCCAGCAGCCTTTAGCACAAACATGGAGCCGCAGCTGTGTGCTAATTGGGCCGCATGCAGCTCACAGGCTGCAGGTTGAGAACCGCTGACCAGAGGCCATATGTGTTTGGGTGTTGGATTCTGGCTGCATTTCCTCCTGGGAGTAGCCTGCCCTCTTCCCAGCAGGATGTTGTTTGGGAGGGCAAGGGCAGTTCCCCACGTGGGTGTGTGATTTGGCTGGTTAGGGAGGAGCAGTGAACAGGAGCATTCAGCACCCTGGGGCATGGGGCTGGTTCTCCTGCATTCCAGGGAGCCAGCGGCTCTGCCTGATCTCCCCAGGACGGAAATTCCCACTCAGCCCTGGGTGCAGCTGGGCCCACGAGCAGCACAGCAGGTGTCCCCTAGCTGGCAGGTCTCTGCTGAAGTCAGTGGCACAGCAGGGGATGCTCCCTAGGCCCACGCACTCAGGCCCATCCTACCTGGAGCAAGTTAGCAGCAGCCAGCTAGCTAGAATCAGCATCTGTAACAAATCACCTGTGCACAAAGATAGGCCCTAACAGGATTCGAACCCTGGCCCTTCAGGGCCAGAAACACAGGCCTCTCCTCACAAGCTAGAGAGGAGCTTGCTGGGGTATGCCTGAGTGAGCAGCTGGCTGTCCTAGTCCCTGGGACCAGCCATTAGACAGACAGTGAGCGAGATGTGATGCCCACACACCCACGATATCCTGAGCTGACTGGTCATGCGACATTCTGCAGCCTATCCTCCCATCTCCCCTGCCTGTGGCTGTGCCCACATTGATACTAGCACAGCCTCCGGTGCGCCCAGCCTGGAGTGGCTCTGCTCAGCATGCCTGGTCTCTCAGCCACACCGAAGGCTGGGGGCAGAGAGGGTGCTTTCTGTTGAGTTTGTCCCCATGCCCTGGAGCCCACGCCCACCACGGCAATGTCTGCACAGTGCTGTGACTTCCAGCTCACGGATCGTCCGGCTCCTCTCACCAGTCTCGGTTGATTACCAGCCTGTGGAACTCACTGCCACAAGGTATTATGGGGGAGGTGAGCTCAGCGGGATTTGGAAAAGGCTTTAGAGAAGGGATTGAATGAACTGAGGGACATGCTGGGGTCACACAGGCCTCCTGAGTGCCAGCCTCGATGGCAGAGCCAACCCATGCCTTAGAAAGTCTGGCAGGTCCTGCTTTGAGTAGCTACCAGGTCCGCGCACAGGCTCCAGGATTGTCCTGCAAGAGCGACACATTGGATAGACGGTCCAGCCGGAGCGAGAGCTGACAGTGCCATTAGCTGGCAGGAGGTGGGACACCCGGGAGAGCACCTCGCCCAGACAGCTCCCAGGGGAGAGGGGCCGGGACACTCCCTCACCACAATCGGGCACTGGGAGTGACGGGCAGAGTGCAGCATGGCTCAGCGACAGCCCATTGCTCAGGGACAAGGCTTCCTGGCAGCGTGCACGGTGCTGGGACACCATTGCCCTCATTGGCCACCCCAGGGAACAATTAGCACCAGCCTTGCACAGGCCACTGCGGGATTTTCTCGAGGACAAAGTGCCAGAGGCCATGACATCCTCTCTCTCTCTGTCTCTCGCGCACACACACATGCCCCACTGGGTCGCACACACCTGCCCTATCAGCTCGAATACATATACAACTCCCTTCCTGCATCACACACACACACACACACACACACACACACACACACACACACACACACACACACACACACACACAACTGTGTTGCTAGGTCATACATACACCCCTCCAGGTTACACACACACACATACCCACCCACCCCCAGGTCTCTCTCTCACACACACACACTGTCAGGTCTCACGCACAGTGCTGCTCTTAGCAGCCTCCCGGCTGGATCCATCCTGTTGGCACCAAGCTCAGCTCAGCTAGGCGAGAACATGAAATGTTCCAAACGAACCTGCCAATCTATCAGCTTGTCCTGGGCATCCCCCTGCCTCCCCACCCTCCATCTCACCTGCTCCTCCCCTTCCCCCCCC